>NW_027258062.1:0-169277 GCF_045791955.1 Oncorhynchus clarkii lewisi | reverse complement strand
AGACCTTGTTTAGCGCCACAAACATGTTTTTAGACCTTGTTTAGTGCCACAAACATGTTTTTAGACCTTGTTTAGTGTCACAAACATGTTTTTAGACCTTGTTTAGTGTCACAAACATGTTTTTAGACCTTGTTTAGTGTCACAAACATGTTTTTAGACCTTGTTTAGTGTCACAAACATGTTTTTAGAGCTTGTTTAGTGCCACAAACATCATTTTAGACCTTGTTTAGCTCCACAAACATCATTTTAGACCTTGTTTAGTGTCACAAACATGTTTTTAGACCTTGTTTAGTGTCACAAACATGTTTTTAGACCTTGTTTAGTGTCACAAACATGATTTTAGACCTTGTTTAGCTCCACAAACATCATTTTAGACCTTGTTTAGTGTCACAAACATGTTTTTAGACCTTGTTTAGTGTCACAAACATGTTTTTAGAGCATGTTTAGTGCCACAAACATCATTTTAGACCTTGTTTAGCGCCGCAAACATGTTTTTAGACCTTGTTTAGTGTCACAAACATGTTTTTAGACCTTGTTTAGTGTCACAAACATGTTTTTAGACCTTGTTTAGTGTCACAAACATGATTTTAGACCTTGTTTAGCTCCACAAACATCATTTTAGACCTTGTTTAGTGTCACAAACATGTTTTTAGACCTTGTTTAGTGTCACAAACATGTTTTTAGACCTTGTTTAGTGTCACAAACATGTTTTTAGACCTTGTTTAGTGTCACAAACATGATTTTAGACCTTGTTTAGCTCCACAAACATCATTTTAGACCTTGTTTAGTGTCACAAACATGTTTTTAGACCTTGTTTAGTGTCACAAACATGTTTTTAGACCTTGTTTAGTGTCACAAACATGATTTTAGACCTTGTTTAGCTCCACAAACATCATTTTAGACCTTGTTTAGTGTCACAAACATGTTTTTAGACCTTGTTTAGTGTCACAAACATGATTTTAGACCTTGTTTAGCGCCACAAACATGTTTTTAGACCTTGTTTAGTGTCACAAACATGTTTTTAGACCTTGTTTAGTGTCACAAACATGATTTTAGACCTTGTTTAGTGTCACAAACATGATTTTAGACCTTGTTTAGTGTCACAAACATGATTTTAGACCTTGTTTAGCTCCACAAACATCATTTTAGACCTTGTTTAGTGTCACAAACATGTTTTTAGACCTTGTTTAGTGTCACAAACATGTTTTTAGAGCTTGTTTAGTGCCACAAACATCATTTTAGACCTTGTTTAGCGCCACAAACATGTTTTTAGACCTTGTTTAGTGCCACAAACATGTTTTTAGACCTTGTTTAGCGCCACAAACATGTTTTTAGACCTTGTTTAGTGTCACAAACATGTTTTTAGACCTTGTTTAGTGTCACAAACATGTTTTTAGACCTTGTTTAGTGTCACAAACATGTTTTTAGACCTTGTTTAGTGTCACAAACATCATTTTAGACCTTGTTTAGCGCCACAAACATGTTTTTAGACCTTGTTTAGTGCCACAAACATCATTTTAGACCTTGTTTAGCGCCACAAACATGTTTTTAGACCTTGTTTAGTGTCGCAAACATGTTTTTAGACCTTGTTTAGTGTCACAAACATGTTTTTAGACCTTGTTTAGTGTCACAAACATGTTTTTAGAGCTTGTTTAGTGCCACAAACATCATTTTAGACCTTGTTTAGCTCCACAAACATCATTTTAGACCTTGTTTAGTGTCACAAACATGTTTTTAGACCTTGTTTAGTGTCACAAACATGTTTTTAGACCTTGTTTAGTGTCACAAACATGATTTTAGACCTTGTTTAGCTCCACAAACATCATTTTAGACCTTGTTTAGTGTCACAAACATGTTTTTAGACCTTGTTTAGTGTCACAAACATGTTTTTAGACCTTGTTTAGTGTCACAAACATGATTTTAGACCTTGTTTAGCTCCACAAACATCATTTTAGACCTTGTTTAGTGTCACAAACATGTTTTTAGACCTTGTTTAGTGTCACAAACATGTTTTTAGAGCATGTTTAGTGCCACAAACATCATTTTAGACCTTGTTTAGCGCCACAAACATGTTTTTAGACCTTGTTTAGTGTCACAAACATGTTTTTAGACCTTGTTTAGTGTCACAAACATGTTTTTAGACCTTGTTTAGTGTCACAAACATGATTTTAGACCTTGTTTAGCTCCACAAACATCATTTTAGACCTTGTTTAGTGTCACAAACATGATTTTAGACCTTGTTTAGCGCCACAAACATGTTTTTAGACCTTGTTTAGTGTCACAAACATGTTTTTAGACCTTGTTTAGTGCCATAAACATGATTTTAGAACTTGTTTAGTGTCACAAACATGATTTTAGACCTTGTTTAGTGTCACAAACATGATTTTAGACCTTGTTTAGCTCCACAAACATCATTTTAGACCTTGTTTAGTGTCACAAACATGTTTTTAGACCTTGTTTAGTGTCACAAACATGATTTTAGACCTTGTTTAGCTCCACAAACATCATTTTAGACCTTGTTTAGTGTCACAAACATGATTTTAGACCTTGTTTAGCTCCACAAACATCATTTTAGACCTTGTTTAGTGTCACAAACATGTTTTTAGACCTTGTTTAGTGTCACAAACATGTTTTTAGAGCTTGTTTAGTGCCACAAACATCATTTTAGACCTTGTTTAGCGCCGCAAACATGTTTTTAGAGCTTGTTTAGTGCCACAAACATCATTTTAGACCTTGTTTAGCGCCGCAAACATGTTTTTAGACCTTGTTTAGTGTCACAAACATGTTTTTAGACCTTGTTTAGTGCCATAAACATGATTTTAGAACTTGTTTAGTGTCACAAACATGATTTTAGACCTTGTTTAGTGTCACAAACATGATTTTAGACCTTGTTTAGCTCCACAAACATCATTTTAGACCTTGTTTAGTGTCACAAACATGTTTTTAGACCTTGTTTAGTGTCACAAACATGATTTTAGACCTTGTTTAGCTCCACAAACATCATTTTAGACCTTGTTTAGTGTCACAAACATGATTTTAGACCTTGTTTAGCTCCACAAACATCATTTTAGACCTTGTTTAGTGTCACAAACATGTTTTTAGACCTTGTTTAGTGTCACAAACATGTTTTTAGAGCTTGTTTAGTGCCACAAACATCATTTTAGACCTTGTTTAGCGCCGCAAACATGTTTTTAGAGCTTGTTTAGTGCCACAAACATCATTTTAGACCTTGTTTAGCGCCACAAACATGTTTTTAGACCTTGTTTAGCGTCACAAACATGTTTTTAGACCTTGTTTAGTGTCACAAACATGTTTTTAGACCTTGTTTAGTGTCACAAACATGTTTTTAGACCTTGTTTAGTGTCACAAACATCATTTTAGACCTTGTTTAGCGCCACAAACATGTTTTTAGAGCTTGTTTAGTGCCACAAACATCATTTTAGACCTTGTTTAGCGCCACAAACATGTTTTTAGACCTTGTTTAGTGTCACAAACATGTTTTTAGACCTTGTTTAGTGTCACAAACATGTTTTTAGACCTTGTTTAGTGTCACAAACATGTTTTTAGAGCTTGTTTAGTGCCACAAACATCATTTTAGACCTTGTTTAGCTCCACAAACATCATTTTAGACCTTGTTTAGTGTCACAAACATGTTTTTAGACCTTGTTTAGTGTCACAAACATGTTTTTAGACCTTGTTTAGTGTCACAAACATGATTTTAGACCTTGTTTAGCTCCACAAACATCATTTTAGACCTTGTTTAGTGTCACAAACATGTTTTTAGACCTTGTTTAGTGTCACAAACATGTTTTTAGAGCATGTTTAGTGCCACAAACATCATTTTAGACCTTGTTTAGCGCCGCAAACATGTTTTTAGACCTTGTTTAGTGTCACAAACATGTTTTTAGACCTTGTTTAGTGTCACAAACATGTTTTTAGACCTTGTTTAGTGTCACAAACATGATTTTAGACCTTGTTTAGCTCCACAAACATCATTTTAGACCTTGTTTAGTGTCACAAACATGTTTTTAGACCTTGTTTAGTGTCACAAACATGTTTTTAGACCTTGTTTAGTGTCACAAACATGTTTTTAGACCTTGTTTAGTGTCACAAACATGATTTTAGACCTTGTTTAGCTCCACAAACATCATTTTAGACCTTGTTTAGTGTCACAAACATGTTTTTAGACCTTGTTTAGTGTCACAAACATGTTTTTAGACCTTGTTTAGTGTCACAAACATGATTTTAGACCTTGTTTAGCTCCACAAACATCATTTTAGACCTTGTTTAGTGTCACAAACATGTTTTTAGACCTTGTTTAGTGTCACAAACATGATTTTAGACCTTGTTTAGCGCCGCAAACATGTTTTTAGACCTTGTTTAGTGTCACAAACATGTTTTTAGACCTTGTTTAGTGCCATAAACATGATTTTAGAACTTGTTTAGTGTCACAAACATGATTTTAGACCTTGTTTAGTGTCACAAACATGATTTTAGACCTTGTTTAGCTCCACAAACATCATTTTAGACCTTGTTTAGTGTCACAAACATGTTTTTAGACCTTGTTTAGTGTCACAAACATGATTTTAGACCTTGTTTAGTGTCACAAACATGATTTTAGACCTTGTTTAGCGCCGCAAACATGTTTTTAGACCTTGTTTAGTGTCACAAACATGTTTTTAGACCTTGTTTAGTGCCATAAACATGATTTTAGAACTTGTTTAGTGTCACAAACATGATTTTAGACCTTGTTTAGTGTCACAAACATGATTTTAGACCTTGTTTAGCTCCACAAACATCATTTTAGACCTTGTTTAGTGTCACAAACATGTTTTTAGACCTTGTTTAGTGTCACAAACATGATTTTAGACCTTGTTTAGCTCCACAAACATAATTTTAGACCTTGTTTAGTGTCACAAACATGATTTTAGACCTTGTTTAGCTCCACAAACATCATTTTAGACCTTGTTTAGTGTCACAAACATGTTTTTAGACCTTGTTTAGTGTCACAAACATGTTTTTAGAGCTTGTTTAGTGCCACAAACATCATTTTAGACCTTGTTTAGCGCCGCAAACATGTTTTTAGAGCTTGTTTAGTGCCACAAACATCATTTTAGACCTTGTTTAGCGCCACAAACATGTTTTTAGACCTTGTTTAGCGTCACAAACATGTTTTTAGACCTTGTTTAGTGTCACAAACATGTTTTTAGACCTTGTTTAGTGTCACAAACATGTTTTTAGACCTTGTTTAGTGTCACAAACATCATTTTAGACCTTGTTTAGCGCCGCAAACATGTTTTTAGAGCTTGTTTAGTGCCACAAACATCATTTTAGACCTTGTTTAGCGCCACAAACATGTTTTTAGACCTTGTTTAGTGTCACAAACATGTTTTTAGACCTTGTTTAGTGTCACAAACATGTTTTTAGACCTTGTTTAGTGTCACAAACATGTTTTTAGAGCTTGTTTAGTGCCACAAACATCATTTTAGACCTTGTTTAGCTCCACAAACATCATTTTAGACCTTGTTTAGTGTCACAAACATGTTTTTAGACCTTGTTTAGTGTCACAAACATGTTTTTAGACCTTGTTTAGTGTCACAAACATGATTTTAGACCTTGTTTAGCTCCACAAACATCATTTTAGACCTTGTTTAGTGTCACAAACATGATTTTAGACCTTGTTTAGTGCCACAAACATGTTTTTAGACCTTGTTTAGTGTCACAAACATGTTTTTAGACCTTGTTTAGTGCCACAAACATGTTTTTAGACCTTGTTTAGTGTCACAAACATGATTTTAGACCTTGTTTAGTGTCACAAACATGATTTTAGACCTTGTTTAGCTCCACAAACATCATTTTAGACCTTGTTTAGTGTCACAAACATGTTTTTAGACCTTGTTTAGTGTCACAAACATGATTTTAGACCTTGTTTAGCTCCACAAACATCATTTTAGACCTTGTTTAGTGTCACAAACATGATTTTAGACCTTGTTTAGCTCCACAAACATCATTTTAGACCTTGTTTAGTGTCACAAACATGTTTTTAGACCTTGTTTAGTGTCACAAACATGTTTTTAGACCTTGTTTAGTGCCACAAACATCATTTTAGACCTTGTTTAGCGCCGCAAACATGTTTTTAGACCTTGTTTAGCTCCACAAACATCATTTTAGACCTTGTTTAGTGTCACAAACATGTTTTTAGACCTTGTTTAGTGTCACAAACATGTTTTTAGACCTTGTTTAGTGTCACAAACATGATTTTAGACCTTGTTTAGCTCCACAAACATGATTTTAGACCTTGTTTAGTGTCACAAACATGATTTTAGACCTTGTTTAGCTCCACAAACATCATTTTAGACCTTGTTTAGTGTCACAAACATGTTTTTAGACCTTGTTTAGTGTCACAAACATGATTTTAGACCTTGTTTAGTGTCACAAACATGATTTTAGACCTTGTTTAGCGCCGCAAACATGTTTTTAGACCTTGTTTAGTGTCACAAACATGTTTTTAGACCTTGTTTAGTGCCATAAACATGATTTTAGAACTTGTTTAGTGTCACAAACATGATTTTAGACCTTGTTTAGTGTCACAAACATGATTTTAGACCTTGTTTAGCTCCACAAACATCATTTTAGACCTTGTTTAGTGTCACAAACATGTTTTTAGACCTTGTTTAGTGTCACAAACATCATTTTAGACCTTGTTTAGCGCCGCAAACATGTTTTTAGAGCTTGTTTAGTGCCACAAACATGTTTTTAGACCTTGTTTAGCGCCACAAACATGTTTTTAGACCTTGTTTAGTGTCGCAAACATGTTTTTAGACCTTGTTTAGTGTCACAAACATGTTTTTAGACCTTGTTTAGTGTCACAAACATGTTTTTAGAGCTTGTTTAGTGCCACAAACATCATTTTAGACCTTGTTTAGCTCCACAAACATCATTTTAGACCTTGTTTAGTGTCACAAACATGTTTTTAGACCTTGTTTAGTGTCACAAACATGTTTTTAGACCTTGTTTAGTGTCACAAACATGATTTTAGACCTTGTTTAGCTCCACAAACATCATTTTAGACCTTGTTTAGTGTCACAAACATGTTTTTAGACCTTGTTTAGTGTCACAAACATGTTTTTAGACCTTGTTTAGTGCCACAAACATCATTTTAGACCTTGTTTAGCTCCACAAACATGTTTTTAGACCTTGTTTAGTGTCACAAACATGTTTTTAGACCTTGTTTAGTGTCACAAACATGTTTTTAGACCTTGTTTAGTGTCACAAACATGATTTTAGACCTTGTTTAGCTCCACAAACATCATTTTAGACCTTGTTTAGTGTCACAAACATGTTTTTAGACCTTGTTTAGTGTCACAAACATGTTTTTAGAGCATGTTTAGTGCCACAAACATCATTTTAGACCTTGTTTAGCGCCGCAAACATGTTTTTAGACCTTGTTTAGTGTCACAAACATGTTTTTAGACCTTGTTTAGTGTCACAAACATGTTTTTAGACCTTGTTTAGTGTCACAAACATGATTTTAGACCTTGTTTAGCTCCACAAACATCATTTTAGACCTTGTTTAGTGTCACAAACATGTTTTTAGACCTTGTTTAGTGTCACAAACATGATTTTAGACCTTGTTTAGCGCCGCAAACATGTTTTTAGACCTTGTTTAGTGTCACAAACATGTTTTTAGACCTTGTTTAGTGCCATAAACATGATTTTAGAACTTGTTTAGTGTCACAAACATGATTTTAGACCTTGTTTAGTGTCACAAACATGATTTTAGACCTTGTTTAGCTCCACAAACATCATTTTAGACCTTGTTTAGTGTCACAAACATGTTTTTAGACCTTGTTTAGTGTCACAAACATGATTTTAGACCTTGTTTAGCTCCACAAACATCATTTTAGACCTTGTTTAGTGTCACAAACATGATTTTAGACCTTGTTTAGCTCCACAAACATCATTTTAGACCTTGTTTAGTGTCACAAACATGTTTTTAGACCTTGTTTAGTGTCACAAACATGTTTTTAGAGCTTGTTTAGTGCCACAAACATCATTTTAGACCTTGTTTAGCGCCGCAAACATGTTTTTAGAGCTTGTTTAGTGCCACAAACATCATTTTAGACCTTGTTTAGCGCCACAAACATGTTTTTAGACCTTGTTTAGCGTCACAAACATGTTTTTAGACCTTGTTTAGTGTCACAAACATGTTTTTAGACCTTGTTTAGTGTCACAAACATGTTTTTAGACCTTGTTTAGTGTCACAAACATCATTTTAGACCTTGTTTAGCGCCGCAAACATGTTTTTAGAGCTTGTTTAGTGCCACAAACATCATTTTAGACCTTGTTTAGCGCCACAAACATGTTTTTAGACCTTGTTTAGTGTCGCAAACATGTTTTTAGACCTTGTTTAGTGTCACAAACATGTTTTTAGACCTTGTTTAGTGTCACAAACATGTTTTTAGAGCTTGTTTAGTGCCACAAACATCATTTTAGACCTTGTTTAGCTCCACAAACATCATTTTAGACCTTGTTTAGTGTCACAAACATGTTTTTAGACCTTGTTTAGTGTCACAAACATGTTTTTAGACCTTGTTTAGTGTCACAAACATGATTTTAGACCTTGTTTAGCTCCACAAACATCATTTTAGACCTTGTTTAGTGTCACAAACATGTTTTTAGACCTTGTTTAGTGTCACAAACATGTTTTTAGACCTTGTTTAGTGTCACAAACATGATTTTAGACCTTGTTTAGCTCCACAAACATCATTTTAGACCTTGTTTAGTGTCACAAACATGTTTTTAGACCTTGTTTAGTGTCACAAACATGTTTTTAGAGCATGTTTAGTGCCACAAACATCATTTTAGACCTTGTTTAGCGCCGCAAACATGTTTTTAGACCTTGTTTAGTGTCACAAACATGTTTTTAGACCTTGTTTAGTGTCACAAACATGTTTTTAGACCTTGTTTAGTGTCACAAACATGATTTTAGACCTTGTTTAGCTCCACAAACATCATTTTAGACCTTGTTTAGTGTCACAAACATGATTTTAGACCTTGTTTAGCGCCGCAAACATGTTTTTAGACCTTGTTTAGTGTCACAAACATGTTTTTAGACCTTGTTTAGTGCCACAAACATGATTTTAGAACTTGTTTAGTGTCACAAACATGATTTTAGACCTTGTTTAGTGTCACAAACATGATTTTAGACCTTGTTTAGCTCCACAAACATCATTTTAGACCTTGTTTAGTGTCACAAACATGTTTTTAGACCTTGTTTAGTGTCACAAACATGATTTTAGACCTTGTTTAGCTCCACAAACATCATTTTAGACCTTGTTTAGTGTCACAAACATGATTTTAGACCTTGTTTAGCTCCACAAACATCATTTTAGACCTTGTTTAGTGTCACAAACATGTTTTTAGACCTTGTTTAGTGTCACAAACATGTTTTTAGACCTTGTTTAGTGCCACAAACATCATTTTAGACCTTGTTTAGCGCCGCAAACATGTTTTTAGACCTTGTTTAGTGTCACAAACATCATTTTAGACCTTGTTTAGCGCCGCAAACATGTTTTTAGACCTTGTTTAGTGTCACAAACATGTTTTTAGACCTTGTTTAGTGCCATAAACATGATTTTAGAACTTGTTTAGTGTCACAAACATGATTTTAGACCTTGTTTAGTGTCACAAACATGATTTTAGACCTTGTTTAGCTCCACAAACATCATTTTAGACCTTGTTTAGTGTCACAAACATGTTTTTAGACCTTGTTTAGTGTCACAAACATGATTTTAGACCTTGTTTAGCTCCACAAACATCATTTTAGACCTTGTTTAGTGTCACAAACATGATTTTAGACCTTGTTTAGCTCCACAAACATCATTTTAGACCTTGTTTAGTGTCACAAACATGTTTTTAGACCTTGTTTAGTGTCACAAACATGTTTTTAGAGCTTGTTTAGTGCCACAAACATCATTTTAGACCTTGTTTAGCGCCGCAAACATGTTTTTAGAGCTTGTTTAGTGCCACAAACATCATTTTAGACCTTGTTTAGCGCCACAAACATGTTTTTAGACCTTGTTTAGCGTCACAAACATGTTTTTAGACCTTGTTTAGTGTCACAAACATGTTTTTAGACCTTGTTTAGTGTCACAAACATGTTTTTAGACCTTGTTTAGTGTCACAAACATCATTTTAGACCTTGTTTAGCGCCGCAAACATGTTTTTAGAGCTTGTTTAGTGCCACAAACATCATTTTAGACCTTGTTTAGCGCCACAAACATGTTTTTAGACCTTGTTTAGTGTCACAAACATGTTTTTAGACCTTGTTTAGTGTCACAAACATGTTTTTAGACCTTGTTTAGTGTCACAAACATGTTTTTAGAGCTTGTTTAGTGCCACAAACATCATTTTAGACCTTGTTTAGCTCCACAAACATCATTTTAGACCTTGTTTAGTGTCACAAACATGTTTTTAGACCTTGTTTAGTGTCACAAACATGTTTTTAGACCTTGTTTAGTGTCACAAACATGATTTTAGACCTTGTTTAGCTCCACAAACATCATTTTAGACCTTGTTTAGTGTCACAAACATGTTTTTAGACCTTGTTTAGTGTCACAAACATGTTTTTAGAGCATGTTTAGTGCCACAAACATCACAAACATGTTTTTAGACCTTGTTTAGTGTCACAAACATGTTTTTAGACCTTGTTTAGTGTCACAAACATGTTTTTAGACCTTGTTTAGTGTCCACAAACATGATTTTAGACCTTGTTTAGCTCCACAAACATCATTTTAGACCTTGTTTAGTGTCACAAACATGTTTTTAGACCTTGTTTAGTGTCACAAACATGTTTTTAGACCTTGTTTAGTGTCACAAACATGTTTTTAGACCTTGTTTAGTGTCACAAACATGATTTTAGACCTTGTTTAGCTCCTTGTTTAGTGTCAAACATCATTTTAGACCTTGTTTAGTTTAGTGTCACAAACATGTTTTTAGACCTTGTTTAGTGTCACAAACATGTTTTTAGACCTTGTTTAGTGTCACAAACATGATTTTAGACCTTGTTTAGCTCCACAAACATCATTTTAGACCTTGTTTAGTGTCACAAACATGTTTTTAGACCTTGTTTAGTGTCACAAACATGATTTTAGACCTTGTTTAGTGTCACAAACATGTTTTTAGACCTTGTTTAGTGTCACAAACATGTTTTAGACCTTGTTTAGTGCCATAAACATGATTTTAGACCTTGTTTAGTGTCACAAACATGATTTTAGACCTTGTTTAGTGTCACAAACATGATTTTAGACCTTGTTTAGCTCCACAAACATCATTTTAGACCTTGTTTAGTGTCACAAACATGTTTTTAGACCTTGTTTAGTGTCACAAACATGATTTTAGACCTTGTTTAGTGTCACAAACATGATTTTAGACCTTGTTTAGCGCCGCAAACATGTTTTTAGACCTTGTTTAGTGTCACAAACATGTTTTTAGACCTTGTTTAGTGCCATAAACATGATTTTAGAACTTGTTTAGTGTCACAAACATGATTTTAGACCTTGTTTAGTGTCACAAACATGATTTTAGACCTTGTTTAGCTCCACAAACATCATTTTAGACCTTGTTTAGTGTCACAAACATGTTTTTAGACCTTGTTTAGTGTCACAAACATGATTTTAGACCTTGTTTAGCTCCACAAACATGTTTTTAGACCTTGTTTAGTGTCACAAACATGATTTTAGACCTTGTTTAGTGCCACAAACATCATTTTAGACCTTGTTTAGTGTCACAAACATGTTTTTAGACCTTGTTTAGTGTCACAAACATGTTTTTAGAGCTTGTTTAGTGCCACAAACATCATTTTAGACCTTGTTTAGTGCCACAAACATGTTTTTAGACCTTGTTTAGTGCCACAAACATCATTTTAGACCTTGTTTAGCGCCACAAACATGTTTTTAGACCTTGTTTAGTGTCACAAACATGTTTTTAGACATTTTAGACCTTGTTTAGCGCCACAAACATGACCTTTTTAGAGCTTGTTTAGTGCCACAAACATCATTTTAGACCTTGTTTAGCGCCACAAACATGTTTTTAGACCTTGTTTAGTGTCGCAAACATGTTTTTAGACCTTGTTTAGTGTCACAAACATGTTTTTAGACCTTGTTTAGTGTCACAAACATGTTTTTAGAGCTTGTTTAGTGCCACAAACATCATTTTAGACCTTGTTTAGCTCCACAAACATCATTTTAGACCTTTTTAGTGTCACAAACATGTGACCTTGTTTAGTGTCACAAACATGTTTTTAGACCTTGTTTAGTGTCACAAACATCATTTTAGACCTTGTTTAGTGTCCACAAACATGTTTTTAGACCTTGTTTAGTGTCACAAACATGATTTTAGACCTTGTTTAGCTCCACAAACATGTTTTTAGACCTTGTTTAGTGTCACAAACATGTTTTTAGACCTTGTTTAGTGTCACAAACATGATTTTAGACCTTGTTTAGCGCCGCAAACATGTTTTTAGACCTTGTTTAGTGTCACAAACATGTTTTTAGACCTTGTTTAGTGCCATAAACATGATTTTAGAACTTGTTTAGTGTCACAAACATGATTTTAGACCTTGTTTAGTGTCACAAACATGATTTTAGACCTTGTTTAGCTCCACAAACATCATTTTAGACCTTGTTTAGTGTCACAAACATGTTTTTAGACCTTGTTTAGTGTCACAAACATGATTTTAGACCTTGTTTAGCTCCACAAACATCATTTTAGACCTTGTTTAGTGTCACAAACATGATTTTAGACCTTGTTTAGCTCCACAAACATCATTTTAGACCTTGTTTAGTGTCACAAACATGTTTTTAGACCTTGTTTAGTGTCACAAACATGTTTTTAGAGCTTGTTTAGTGCCACAAACATCATTTTAGACCTTGTTTAGCGCCACAAACATGTTTTTAGACCTTGTTTAGTGCCACAAACATCATTTTAGACCTTGTTTAGCGCCACAAACATGTTTTTAGACCTTGTTTAGCGTCACAAACATGTTTTTAGACCTTGTTTAGTGTCACAAACATGTTTTTAGACCTTGTTTAGTGTCACAAACATGTTTTTAGACCTTGTTTAGTGTCACAAACATCATTTTAGACCTTGTTTAGCGCCGCAAACATGTTTTTAGACCTTGTTTAGTGCCACAAACATCATTTTAGACCTTGTTTAGCGCCACAAACATGTTTTTAGACCTTGTTTAGTGTCACAAACATGTTTTTAGACCTTGTTTAGTGTCACAAACATGTTTTTAGACCTTGTTTAGTGTCACAAACATGTTTTTAGACCTTGTTTAGTGCCACAAACATGATTTTAGACCTTGTTTAGCTCCACAAACATCATTTTAGACCTTGTTTAGTGTCACAAACATGTTTTTAGACCTTGTTTAGTGTCACAAACATGTTTTTAGACCTTGTTTAGTGTCACAAACATGATTTTAGACCTTGTTTAGCTCCACAAACATCATTTTAGACCTTGTTTAGTGTCACAAACATGTTTTTAGACCTTGTTTAGTGTCACAAACATGTTTTTAGAGCTTGTTTAGTGCCACAAACATCATTTTAGACCTTGTTTAGCGCCACAAACATGTTTTTAGACCTTGTTTAGTGTCACAAACATGTTTTTAGACCTTGTTTAGTGTCACAAACATGTTTTTAGACCTTGTTTAGTGTCACAAACATGATTTTAGACCTTGTTTAGCTCCACAAACATCATTTTAGACCTTGTTTAGTGTCACAAACATGTTTTTAGACCTTGTTTAGTGTCACAAACATGTTTTTAGACCTTGTTTAGTGTCACAAACATGTTTTTAGACCTTGTTTAGTGTCACAAACATGATTTTAGACCTTGTTTAGCTCCACAAACATCATTTTAGACCTTGTTTAGTGTCACAAACATGTTTTTAGACCTTGTTTAGTGTCACAAACATGTTTTTAGACCTTGTTTAGTGTCACAAACATGATTTTAGACCTTGTTTAGCTCCACAAACATCATTTTAGACCTTGTTTAGTGTCACAAACATGTTTTTAGACCTTGTTTAGTGTCACAAACATGATTTTAGACCTTGTTTAGCGCCACAAACATGTTTTTAGACCTTGTTTAGTGTCACAAACATGTTTTTAGACCTTGTTTAGTGCCACAAACATCATTTTAGACCTTGTTTAGTGTCACAAACATGATTTTAGACCTTGTTTAGTGTCACAAACATGATTTTAGACCTTGTTTAGCTCCACAAACATCATTTTAGACCTTGTTTAGTGTCACAAACATGTTTTTAGACCTTGTTTAGTGTCACAAACATGTTTTTAGACCTTGTTTAGTGTCACAAACATGATTTTAGACCTTGTTTAGTGTCACAAACATGTTTTTAGACCTTGTTTAGTGTCACAAACATGTTTTTAGACCTTGTTTAGTGCCATAAACATGATTTTAGAACTTGTTTAGTGTCACAAACATGATTTTAGACCTTGTTTAGTGTCACAAACATGATTTTAGACCTTGTTTAGCTCCACAAACATCATTTTAGACCTTGTTTAGTGTCACAAACATGTTTTTAGACCTTGTTTAGTGTCACAAACATGATTTTAGACCTTGTTTAGCTCCACAAACATAATTTTAGACCTTGTTTAGTGTCACAAACATGATTTTAGACCTTGTTTAGCTCCACAAACATCATTTTAGACCTTGTTTAGTGTCACAAACATGTTTTTAGACCTTGTTTAGTGTCACAAACATGTTTTTAGAGCTTGTTTAGTGCCACAAACATCATTTTAGACCTTGTTTAGCGCCGCAAACATGTTTTTAGAGCTTGTTTAGTGCCACAAACATCATTTTAGACCTTGTTTAGCGCCACAAACATGTTTTTAGACCTTGTTTAGTGTCACAAACATGTTTTTAGACCTTGTTTAGTGTCACAAACATGTTTTTAGACCTTGTTTAGTGTCACAAACATGTTTTTAGACCTTGTTTAGTGTCACAAACATCATTTTAGACCTTGTTTAGCGCCGCAAACATGTTTTTAGAGCTTGTTTAGTGCCACAAACATCATTTTAGACCTTGTTTAGCGCCACAAACATGTTTTTAGACCTTGTTTAGTGTCACAAACATGTTTTTAGACCTTGTTTAGTGTCACAAACATGTTTTTAGACCTTGTTTAGTGTCACAAACATGTTTTTAGACCTTGTTTAGTGCCACAAACATCATTTTAGACCTTGTTTAGCTCCACAAACATCATTTTAGACCTTGTTTAGTGTCACAAACATGTTTTTAGACCTTGTTTAGTGTCACAAACATGTTTTTAGACCTTGTTTAGTGTCACAAACATGATTTTAGACCTTGTTTAGCTCCACAAACATGTTTTTAGACCTTGTTTAGTGTCACAAACATGATTTTAGACCTTGTTTAGCTCCACAAACATGTTTTTAGACCTTGTTTAGTGTCACAAACATGTTTTTAGACCTTGTTTAGTGTCACAAACATGTTTTTAGACCTTGTTTAGTGTCACAAACATGATTTTAGACCTTGTTTAGCGCCACAAACATGTTTTTAGACCTTGTTTAGTGTCACAAACATGTTTTTAGACCTTGTTTAGTGCCACAAACATGATTTTAGACCTTGTTTAGTGTCACAAACATGATTTTAGACCTTGTTTAGTGTCACAAACATGATTTTAGACCTTGTTTAGCTCCACAAACATCATTTTAGACCTTGTTTAGTGTCACAAACATGTTTTTAGACCTTGTTTAGTGTCACAAACATGATTTTAGACCTTGTTTAGCTCCACAAACATAATTTTAGACCTTGTTTAGTGTCACAAACATGATTTTAGACCTTGTTTAGCTCCACAAACATCATTTTAGACCTTGTTTAGTGTCACAAACATGTTTTTAGACCTTGTTTAGTGTCACAAACATGTTTTTAGACCTTGTTTAGTGCCACAAACATGTTTTTAGACCTTGTTTAGTGTCACAAACATGTTTTTAGACCTTGTTTAGTGCCACAAACATGATTTTAGACCTTGTTTAGTGTCACAAACATGATTTTAGACCTTGTTTAGTGTCACAAACATGATTTTAGACCTTGTTTAGCTCCACAAACATCATTTTAGACCTTGTTTAGTGTCACAAACATGTTTTTAGACCTTGTTTAGTGTCACAAACATGATTTTAGACCTTGTTTAGTGTCACACAAACATGATTTTAGACCTTGTTTAGCGCCGCAAACATTTTTTAGACCTTGTTTAGTGTCACAAACATGTTTTTAGACCTTGTTTAGTGCCATAAACATGATTTTAGAACTTGTTTAGTGTCACAAACATGATTTTAGACCTTGTTTAGTGTCACAAACATGATTTTAGACCTTGTTTAGCTCCACAAACATCATTTTAGACCTTGTTTAGTGTCACAAACATGTTTTTAGACCTTGTTTAGTGTCACAAACATGATTTTAGACCTTGTTTAGCTCCACAAACATCATTTTAGACCTTGTTTAGTGTCACAAACATGATTTTAGACCTTGTTTAGCTCCACAAACATCATTTTAGACCTTGTTTAGTGTCACAAACATGTTTTTAGACCTTGTTTAGTGTCACAAACATGTTTTTAGAGCTTGTTTAGTGCCACAAACATCATTTTAGACCTTGTTTAGCGCCGCAAACATGTTTTTAGAGCTTGTTTAGTGCCACAAACATCATTTTAGACCTTGTTTAGCGCCACAAACATGTTTTTAGACCTTGTTTAGTGTCACAAACATGTTTTTAGACCTTGTTTAGTGTCACAAACATGTTTTTAGACCTTGTTTAGTGTCACAAACATGTTTTTAGACCTTGTTTAGTGTCACAAACATCATTTTAGACCTTGTTTAGCGCCGCAAACATGTTTTTAGAGCTTGTTTAGTGCCACAAACATCATTTTAGACCTTGTTTAGCGCCACAAACATGTTTTTAGACCTTGTTTAGTGTCGCAAAACATGTTTTTAGACCTTGTTTAGTGTCACAAACATGTTTTTAGACCTTGTTTAGTGTCACAAACATGTTTTTAGAGCTTGTTTAGTGCCACAAACATGATTTTAGACCTTGTTTAGCTCCACAAACATCATTTTAGACCTTGTTTAGTGTCACAAACATGTTTTTAGACCTTGTTTAGTGTCACAAACATGTTTTTAGACCTTGTTTAGTGTCACAAACATGATTTTAGACCTTGTTTAGCTCCACAAACATGTTTTTAGACCTTGTTTAGTGTCACAAACATGATTTTAGACCTTGTTTAGCTCCACAAACATGATTTTAGACCTTGTTTAGTGTCACAAACATGTTTTTAGACCTTGTTTAGTGTCACAAACATGATTTTAGACCTTGTTTAGTGTCACAAACATGATTTTAGACCTTGTTTAGCGCCACAAACATGTTTTTAGACCTTGTTTAGTGTCACAAACATGTTTTTAGACCTTGTTTAGTGCCATAAACATGATTTTAGAACTTGTTTAGTGTCACAAACATGATTTTAGACCTTGTTTAGTGTCACAAACATGATTTTAGACCTTGTTTAGCTCCACAAACATCATTTTAGACCTTGTTTAGTGTCACAAACATGTTTTTAGACCTTGTTTAGTGTCACAAACATGATTTTAGACCTTGTTTAGCTCCACAAACATCATTTTAGACCTTGTTTAGTGTCACAAACATGATTTTAGACCTTGTTTAGCTCCACAAACATCATTTTAGACCTTGTTTAGTGTCACAAACATGTTTTTAGACCTTGTTTAGTGTCACAAACATGTTTTTAGAGCTTGTTTAGTGCCACAAACATCATTTTAGACCTTGTTTAGCGCCGCAAACATGTTTTTAGAGCTTGTTTAGTGCCACAAACATCATTTTAGACCTTGTTTAGCGCCACAAACATGTTTTTAGACCTTGTTTAGTGTCACAAACATGTTTTTAGACCTTGTTTAGTGTCACAAACATGTTTTTAGACCTTGTTTAGTGTCACAAACATGTTTTTAGACCTTGTTTAGTGTCACAAACATCATTTTAGACCTTGTTTAGCGCCGCAAACATGTTTTTAGAGCTTGTTTAGTGCCACAAACATCATTTTAGACCTTGTTTAGCGCCACAAACATGTTTTTAGACCTTGTTTAGTGTCACAAACATGTTTTTAGACCTTGTTTAGTGTCACAAACATGTTTTTAGACCTTGTTTAGTGTCACAAACATGTTTTTAGACCTTGTTTAGTGCCACAAACATGTTTTTAGACCTTGTTTAGCTCCACAAACATCATTTTAGACCTTGTTTAGTGTCACAAACATGTTTTTAGACCTTGTTTAGTGTCACAAACATGTTTTTAGACCTTGTTTAGTGTCACAAACATGATTTTAGACCTTGTTTAGCTCCACAAACATCATTTTAGACCTTGTTTAGTGTCACAAACATGTTTTTAGACCTTGTTTAGTGTCACAAACATGTTTTTAGACCTTGTTTAGTGTCACAAACATGATTTTAGACCTTGTTTAGCTCCACAAACATCATTTTAGACCTTGTTTAGTGTCACAAACATGTTTTTAGACCTTGTTTAGTGTCACAAACATGTTTTTAGAGCATGTTTAGTGCCACAAACATCATTTTAGACCTTGTTTAGCGCCGCAAACATGTTTTTAGACCTTGTTTAGTGTCACAAACATGTTTTTAGACCTTGTTTAGTGTCACAAACATGTTTTTAGACCTTGTTTAGTGTCACAAACATGATTTTAGACCTTGTTTAGCTCCACAAACATCATTTTAGACCTTGTTTAGTGTCACAAACATGTTTTTAGACCTTGTTTAGTGTCACAAACATGATTTTAGACCTTGTTTAGCGCCGCAAACATGTTTTTAGACCTTGTTTAGTGTCACAAACATGTTTTTAGACCTTGTTTAGTGCCATAAACATGATTTTAGACCTTGTTTAGTGTCACAAACATGATTTTAGACCTTGTTTAGTGTCACAAACATGATTTTAGACCTTGTTTAGCTCCACAAACATCATTTTAGACCTTGTTTAGTGTCACAAACATGTTTTTAGACCTTGTTTAGTGTCACAAACATGATTTTAGACCTTGTTTAGCTCCACAAACATCATTTTAGACCTTGTTTAGTGTCACAAACATGATTTTAGACCTTGTTTAGCTCCACAAACATCATTTTAGACCTTGTTTAGTGTCACAAACATGTTTTTAGACCTTGTTTAGTGTCACAAACATGTTTTTAGAGCTTGTTTAGTGCCACAAACATCATTTTAGACCTTGTTTAGCGCCGCAAACATGTTTTTAGAGCTTGTTTAGTGCCACAAACATCATTTTAGACCTTGTTTAGCGCCACAAACATGTTTTTAGACCTTGTTTAGTGTCACAAACATGTTTTTAGACCTTGTTTAGTGTCACAAACATGTTTTTAGACCTTGTTTAGTGTCACAAACATGTTTTTAGACCTTGTTTAGTGTCACAAACATCATTTTAGACCTTGTTTAGCGCCGCAAACATGTTTTTAGAGCTTGTTTAGTGCCACAAACATCATTTTAGACCTTGTTTAGCGCCACAAACATGTTTTTAGACCTTGTTTAGTGTCACAAACATGTTTTTAGACCTTGTTTAGTGTCACAAACATGTTTTTAGACCTTGTTTAGTGTCACAAACATGTTTTTAGACCTTGTTTAGTGCCACAAACATCATTTTAGACCTTGTTTAGCTCCACAAACATCATTTTAGACCTTGTTTAGTGTCACAAACATGTTTTTAGACCTTGTTTAGTGTCACAAACATGTTTTTAGACCTTGTTTAGTGTCACAAACATGATTTTAGACCTTGTTTAGCTCCACAAACATGTTTTTAGACCTTGTTTAGTGTCACAAACATGTTTTTAGACCTTGTTTAGTGTCACAAACATGTTTTTAGACCTTGTTTAGTGTCACAAACATGATTTTAGACCTTGTTTAGCTCCACAAACATCATTTTAGACCTTGTTTAGTGTCACAAACATGTTTTTAGACCTTGTTTAGTGTCACAAACATGTTTTTAGAGCATGTTTAGTGCCACAAACATCATTTTAGACCTTGTTTAGCGCCGCAAACATGTTTTTAGACCTTGTTTAGTGTCACAAACATGTTTTTAGACCTTGTTTAGTGTCACAAACATGTTTTTAGACCTTGTTTAGTGTCACAAACATGATTTTAGACCTTGTTTAGCTCCACAAACATCATTTTAGACCTTGTTTAGTGTCACAAACATGTTTTTAGACCTTGTTTAGTGTCACAAACATGTTTTTAGACCTTGTTTAGTGCCACAAACATCATTTTAGACCTTGTTTAGCGCCACAAACATGTTTTTAGACCTTGTTTAGTGTCACAAACATGTTTTTAGACCTTGTTTAGTGTCACAAACATGATTTTAGACCTTGTTTAGCTCCACAAACATCATTTTAGACCTTGTTTAGTGTCACAAACATGTTTTTAGACCTTGTTTAGTGTCACAAACATGTTTTTAGACCTTGTTTAGTGCCACAAACATCATTTTAGACCTTGTTTAGTGTCACAAACATGTTTTTAGAGCATGTTTAGTGCCACAAACATCATTTTAGACCTTGTTTAGCGCCACAAACATGTTTTTAGACCTTGTTTAGTGTCACAAACATGTTTTTAGACCTTGTTTAGTGTCACAAACATGTTTTTAGACCTTGTTTAGTGTCACAAACATGATTTTAGACCTTGTTTAGCTCCACAAACATCATTTTAGACCTTGTTTAGTGTCACAAACATGTTTTTAGACCTTGTTTAGTGTCACAAACATGATTTTAGACCTTGTTTAGCGCCGCAAACATGTTTTTAGACCTTGTTTAGTGTCACAAACATGTTTTTAGACCTTGTTTAGTGCCATAAACATGATTTTAGAACTTGTTTAGTGTCACAAACATGATTTTAGACCTTGTTTAGTGTCACAAACATGATTTTAGACCTTGTTTAGCTCCACAAACATCATTTTAGACCTTGTTTAGTGTCACAAACATGTTTTTAGACCTTGTTTAGTGTCACAAACATGATTTTAGACCTTGTTTAGCTCCACAAACATCATTTTAGACCTTGTTTAGTGTCACAAACATGATTTTAGACCTTGTTTAGCTCCACAAACATCATTTTAGACCTTGTTTAGTGTCACAAACATGTTTTTAGACCTTGTTTAGTGTCACAAACATGTTTTTAGAGCTTGTTTAGTGCCACAAACATCATTTTAGACCTTGTTTAGCGCCGCAAACATGTTTTTAGAGCTTGTTTAGTGCCACAAACATCATTTTAGACCTTGTTTAGCGCCACAAACATGTTTTTAGACCTTGTTTAGTGTCACAAACATGTTTTTAGACCTTGTTTAGTGTCACAAACATGTTTTTAGACCTTGTTTAGTGTCACAAACATGTTTTTAGACCTTGTTTAGTGTCACAAACATCATTTTAGACCTTGTTTAGCGCCGCAAACATGTTTTTAGAGCTTGTTTAGTGCCACAAACATCATTTTAGACCTTGTTTAGCGCCACAAACATGTTTTTAGACCTTGTTTAGTGTCACAAACATGTTTTTAGACCTTGTTTAGTGTCACAAACATGTTTTTAGACCTTGTTTAGTGTCACAAACATGTTTTTAGAGCTTGTTTAGTGCCACAAACATCATTTTAGACCTTGTTTAGCTCCACAAACATCATTTTAGACCTTGTTTAGTGTCACAAACATGTTTTTAGACCTTGTTTAGTGTCACAAACATGTTTTTAGACCTTGTTTAGTGTCACAAACATGATTTTAGACCTTGTTTAGCTCCACAAACATCATTTTAGACCTTGTTTAGTGTCACAAACATGTTTTTAGACCTTGTTTAGTGTCACAAACATGTTTTTAGACCTTGTTTAGTGTCACAAACATGATTTTAGACCTTGTTTAGCTCCACAAACATCATTTTAGACCTTGTTTAGTGTCACAAACATGTTTTTAGACCTTGTTTAGTGTCACAAACATGTTTTTAGAGCATGTTTAGTGCCACAAACATCATTTTAGACCTTGTTTAGCGCCGCAAACATGTTTTTAGACCTTGTTTAGTGTCACAAACATGTTTTTAGACCTTGTTTAGTGTCACAAACATGTTTTTAGACCTTGTTTAGTGTCACAAACATGATTTTAGACCTTGTTTAGCTCCACAAACATCATTTTAGACCTTGTTTAGTGTCACAAACATGTTTTTAGACCTTGTTTAGTGTCACAAACATGTTTTTAGAGCATGTTTAGTGCCACAAACATCATTTTAGACCTTGTTTAGCGCCGCAAACATGTTTTTAGACCTTGTTTAGTGTCACAAACATGTTTTTAGACCTTGTTTAGTGTCACAAACATGATTTTAGACCTTGTTTAGCTCCACAAACATCATTTTAGACCTTGTTTAGTGTCACAAACATGTTTTTAGACCTTGTTTAGTGTCACAAACATGTTTTTAGAGCATGTTTAGTGCCACAAACATCATTTTAGACCTTGTTTAGCGCCGCAAACATGTTTTTAGACCTTGTTTAGTGTCACAAACATGATTTTAGACCTTGTTTAGCTCCACAAACATGATTTTAGACCTTGTTTAGTGCCATAAACATGATTTTAGACCTTGTTTAGTGTCACAAACATGATTTTAGACCTTGTTTAGCTCCACAAACATCATTTTAGACCTTGTTTAGTGTCACAAACATGTTTTTAGACCTTGTTTAGTGTCACAAACATGTTTTTAGACCTTGTTTAGTGTCACAAACATGATTTTAGACCTTGTTTAGTGCCACAAACATGTTTTTAGACCTTGTTTAGCTCCACAAACATCATTTTAGAGCTTGTTTAGTGTCACAAACATGTTTTTAGAGCTTGTTTAGTGCCACAAACATGTTTTTAGACCTTGTTTAGCTCCACAAACATCATTTTAGACCTTGTTTAGTGCCACAAACATGTTTTTAGACCTTGTTTAGTGCCACAAACATCATTTTAGACCTTGTTTAGCGCCGCAAACATCATTTTAGACCTTGTTTAGTGTCACAAACATGTTTTTAGACCTTGTTTAGTGTCACAAACATGTTTTTAGAGCATGTTTAGTGCCATAAACATGATTTTAGACCTTGTTTAGCTCCACAAACATCATTTTAGACCTTGTTTAGTGTCACAAACATGTTTTTAGACCTTGTTTAGTGTCACAAACATGTTTTTAGACCTTGTTTAGTGTCACAAACATGTTTTTAGACCTTGTTTAGTGTCACAAACATGATTTTAGACCTTGTTTAGCTGTCACAAACATGATTTTAGACCTTGTTTAGTGCCACAAACATGATTTTAGACCTTGTTTAGTGTCACAAACATGATTTTAGACCTTGTTTAGCTCCACAAACATCATTTTAGACCTTGTTTAGTGTCACAAACATGTTTTTAGACCTTGTTTAGTGTCACAAACATGTTTTTAGACCTTGTTTAGTGTCACAAACATGATTTTAGACCTTGTTTAGCTCCACAAACATCATTTTAGACCTTGTTTAGTGTCACAAACATGTTTTTAGACCTTGTTTAGTGTCACAAACATGTTTTTAGAGCATGTTTAGTGCCACAAACATCATTTTAGACCTTGTTTAGCGCCGCAAACATGTTTTTAGACCTTGTTTAGTGTCACAAACATGTTTTTAGACCTTGTTTAGTGCCATAAACATGATTTTAGACCTTGTTTAGTGTCACAAACATGATTTTAGACCTTGTTTAGCTCCACAAACATCATTTTAGACCTTGTTTAGTGTCACAAACATGTTTTTAGACCTTGTTTAGTGTCACAAACATGTTTTTAGAGCTTGTTTAGTGCCACAAACATGTTTTTAGACCTTGTTTAGCTCCACAAACATCATTTTAGAGCTTGTTTAGTGCCACAAACATGTTTTTAGACCTTGTTTAGTGTCACAAACATGTTTTTAGACCTTGTTTAGTGTCACAAACATGATTTTAGACCTTGTTTAGCTCCACAAACATGATTTTAGACCTTGTTTAGTGCCATAAACATGATTTTAGACCTTGTTTAGTGTCACAAACATGATTTTAGACCTTGTTTAGCTCCACAAACATGATTTTAGACCTTGTTTAGTGTCACAAACATGATTTTAGACCTTGTTTAGCTCCACAAACATCATTTTAGACCTTGTTTAGTGTCACAAACATGTTTTTAGACCTTGTTTAGTGTCACAAACATGTTTTTAGAGCATGTTTAGTGCCACAAACATCATTTTAGACCTTGTTTAGCGCCGCAAACATGTTTTTAGACCTTGTTTAGTGTCACAAACATGTTTTTAGACCTTGTTTAGTGCCATAAACATGATTTTAGACCTTGTTTAGTGTCACAAACATGATTTTAGACCTTGTTTAGCTCCACAAACATCATTTTAGACCTTGTTTAGTGTCACAAACATGTTTTTAGACCTTGTTTAGTGTCACAAACATGTTTTTAGAGCTTGTTTAGTGCCACAAACATGTTTTTAGACCTTGTTTAGCTCCACAAACATCATTTTAGAGCTTGTTTAGTGTCACAAACATGTTTTTAGAGCTTGTTTAGTGCCACAAACATGTTTTTAGACCTTGTTTAGCTCCACAAACATCATTTTAGAGCTTGTTTAGTGTCACAAACATGTTTTTAGACCTTGTTTAGCTCCACAAACATCATTTTAGACCTTGTTTAGTGCCACAAACATGTTTTTAGACCTTGTTTAGCTCCACAAACATCATTTTAGACCTTGTTTAGTGTCACAAACATGTTTTTAGAGCTTGTTTAGTGCCACAAACATGTTTTTAGACCTTGTTTAGCTCCACAAACATCATTTTAGAGCTTGTTTAGTGCCACAAACATCATTTTAGACCTTGTTTAGTGTCACAAACATGTTTTTAGACCTTGTTTAGTGTCACAAACATGTTTTTAGAGCTTGTTTAGTGCCACAAACATGTTTTTAGACCTTGTTTAGCTCCACAAACATCATTTTAGAGCTTGTTTAGTGTCACAAACATGTTTTTAGAGCTTGTTTAGTGCCACAAACATGTTTTTAGACCTTGTTTAGCTCCACAAACATCATTTTAGAGCTTGTTTAGTGTCACAAACATGTTTTTAGACCTTGTTTAGCTCCACAAACATCATTTTAGACCTTGTTTAGTGCCACAAACATGTTTTTAGACCTTGTTTAGCTCCACAAACATCATTTTAGAGCTTGTTTAGTGTCACAAACATGTTTTTAGAGCTTGTTTAGTGCCACAAACATGTTTTTAGACCTTGTTTAGCTCCACAAACATCATTTTAGAGCTTGTTTAGTGCCACAAACATGTTTTTAGACCTTGTTTAGTGTCACAAACATGTTTTTAGAGCTTGTTTAGTGCCACAAACATGTTTTTAGACCTTGTTTAGCTCCACAAACATCATTTTAGAGCTTGTTTAGTGTCACAAACATGTTTTTAGAGCTTGTTTAGTGCCACAAACATGTTTTTAGACCTTGTTTAGCTCCACAAACATCATTTTAGAGCTTGTTTAGTGCCACAAACATCATTTTAGACCTTGTTTAGCGCCGCAAACATCATTTTAGACCTTGTTTAGTGTCACAAACATGTTTTTAGACCTTGTTTAGTGTCACAAACATGTTTTTAGACCTTGTTTAGTGTCACAAACATGTTTTTAGACCTTGTTTAGTGTCACAAACATGTTTTTAGACCTTGTTTAGTGCCACAAACATCATTTTAGACCTTGTTTAGTGTCGCCGCAAACATGTTTTTAGAGCTTGTTTAGTGCCACAAACATCATTTTAGACCTTGTTTAGCGCCACAAACATGTTTTTAGACCTTGTTTAGTGTCACAAACATGTTTTTAGACCTTGTTTAGTGTCACAAACATGTTTTTAGACCTTGTTTAGTGTCACAAACATGTTTTTAGACCTTGTTTAGTGTCACAAACATCATTTTAGACCTTGTTTAGCGCCGCAAACATGTTTTTAGAGCTTGTTTAGTGCCACAAACATCATTTTAGACCTTGTTTAGCGCCACAAACATGTTTTTAGACCTTGTTTAGTGTCACAAACATGTTTTTAGACCTTGTTTAGTGTCACAAACATGTTTTTAGACCTTGTTTAGTGTCACAAACATGTTTTTAGACCTTGTTTAGTGCCACAAACATCATTTTAGACCTTGTTTAGCTCCACAAACATCATTTTAGACCTTGTTTAGTGTCACAAACATGTTTTTAGACCTTGTTTAGTGTCACAAACATGTTTTTAGAGCATGTTTAGTGCCACAAACATCATTTTAGACCTTGTTTAGCGCCGCAAACATGTTTTTAGACCTTGTTTAGTGTCACAAACATGTTTTTAGACCTTGTTTAGTGCCATAAACATGATTTTAGACCTTGTTTAGTGTCACAAACATGATTTTAGACCTTGTTTAGCTCCACAAACATCATTTTAGACCTTGTTTAGTGTCACAAACATGTTTTTAGACCTTGTTTAGTGTCACAAACATGTTTTTAGAGCTTGTTTAGTGCCACAAACATGTTTTTAGACCTTGTTTAGCTCCACAAACATCATTTTAGAGCTTGTTTAGTGTCACAAACATGTTTTTAGAGCTTGTTTAGTGCCACAAACATGTTTTTAGACCTTGTTTAGCTCCACAAACATCATTTTAGAGCTTGTTTAGTGCCACAAACATGTTTTTAGACCTTGTTTAGTGTCACAAACATGTTTTTAGAGCTTGTTTAGTGCCACAAACATGTTTTTAGACCTTGTTTAGCTCCACAAACATCATTTTAGAGCTTGTTTAGTGTCACAAACATGTTTTTAGAGCTTGTTTAGTGCCACAAACATGTTTTTAGACCTTGTTTAGCTCCACAAACATCATTTTAGAGCTTGTTTAGTGCCACAAACATGTTTTTAGACCTTGTTTAGTGCCACAAACATCATTTTAGACCTTGTTTAGCGCCGCAAACATCATTTTAGACCTTGTTTAGTGTCACAAACATGTTTTTAGAGCTTGTTTAGTGCCACAAACATGTTTTTAGACCTTGTTTAGCTCCACAAACATCATTTTAGAGCTTGTTTAGTGTCACAAACATGTTTTTAGACCTTGTTTAGTGCCACAAACATGTTTTTAGACCTTGTTTAGCTCCACAAACATCATTTTAGAGCTTGTTTAGTGCCACAAACATCATTTTAGACCTTGTTTAGCGCCACAAACATCATTTTAGACCTTGTTTAGTGTCACAAACATGTTTTTAGACCTTGTTTAGTGTCACAAACATGTTTTTAGACCTTGTTTAGTGTCACAAACATGTTTTTAGACCTTGTTTAGTGTCACAAACATGTTTTTAGAGCTTGTTTAGTGCCACAAACATCATTTTAGACCTTGTTTAGCGCCGCAAACATGTTTTTAGAGCTTGTTTAGTGCCACAAACATCATTTTAGACCTTGTTTAGCGCCACAAACATGTTTTTAGACCTTGTTTAGTGTCACAAACATGTTTTTAGACCTTGTTTAGTGTCACAAACATGTTTTTAGACCTTGTTTAGTGTCACAAACATGTTTTTAGACCTTGTTTAGTGTCACAAACATCATTTTAGACCTTGTTTAGCGCCGCAAACATGTTTTTAGAGCTTGTTTAGTGCCACAAACATCATTTTAGACCTTGTTTAGCGCCACAAACATGTTTTTAGACCTTGTTTAGTGTCGCAAACATGTTTTTAGACCTTGTTTAGTGTCACGAACATGTTTTTAGACCTTGTTTAGTGTCACAAACATGTTTTTAGAGCTTGTTTAGTGCCACAAACATCATTTTAGACCTTGTTTAGCTCCACAAACATCATTTTAGACCTTGTTTAGTGTCACAAACATGTTTTTAGACCTTGTTTAGTGTCACAAACATGTTTTTAGACCTTGTTTAGTGTCACAAACATGATTTTAGACCTTGTTTAGCTCCACAAACATCATTTTAGACCTTGTTTAGTGTCACAAACATGTTTTTAGACCTTGTTTAGTGTCACAAACATGTTTTTAGAGCATGTTTAGTGCCACAAACATCATTTTAGACCTTGTTTAGCGCCGCAAACATGTTTTTAGACCTTGTTTAGTGTCACAAACATGATTTTAGACCTTGTTTAGTGTCACAAACATGATTTTAGACCTTGTTTAGCTCCACAAACATCATTTTAGACCTTGTTTAGTGTCACAAACATGTTTTTAGACCTTGTTTAGTGTCACAAACATGTTTTTAGACCTTGTTTAGTGCCACAAACATGTTTTTAGACCTTGTTTAGCTCCACAAACATGTTTTTAGACCTTGTTTAGTGTCACAAACATGTTTTTAGAGCTTGTTTAGTGCCACAAACATGTTTTTAGACCTTGTTTAGCTCCACAAACATCATTTTAGAGCTTGTTTAGTGCCACAAACATGTTTTTAGACCTTGTTTAGTGTCACAAACATGTTTTTAGAGCTTGTTTAGTGCCACAAACATGTTTTTAGACCTTGTTTAGCTCCACAAACATCATTTTAGAGCTTGTTTAGTGTCACAAACATGTTTTTAGAGCTTGTTTAGTGCCACAAACATGTTTTTAGACCTTGTTTAGCTCCACAAACATCATTTTAGAGCTTGTTTAGTGCCACAAACATGTTTTTAGACCTTGTTTAGTGCCACAAACATCATTTTAGACCTTGTTTAGCGCCGCAAACATCATTTTAGACCTTGTTTAGTGTCACAAACATGTTTTTAGACCTTGTTTAGTGTCACAAACATGTTTTTAGAGCATGTTTAGTGCCATAAACATGATTTTAGACCTTGTTTAGCTCCACAAACATCATTTTAGACCTTGTTTAGTGTCACAAACATGTTTTTAGACCTTGTTTAGTGTCACAAACATGTTTTTAGACCTTGTTTAGTGTCACAAACATGATTTTAGACCTTGTTTAGCTCCACAAACATCATTTTAGACCTTGTTTAGTGTCACAAACATGTTTTTAGACCTTGTTTAGTGTCACAAACATGATTTTAGACCTTGTTTAGCGCCGCAAACATGTTTTTAGACCTTGTTTAGTGTCACAAACATGTTTTTAGACCTTGTTTAGTGCCATAAACATGATTTTAGACCTTGTTTAGTGTCACAAACATGATTTTAGACCTTGTTTAGTGTCACAAACATGATTTTAGACCTTGTTTAGCTCCACAAACATCATTTTAGACCTTGTTTAGTGTCACAAACATGTTTTTAGACCTTGTTTAGTGTCACAAACATGATTTTAGACCTTGTTTAGTGTCACAAACATGATTTTAGACCTTGTTTAGCGCCACAAACATGTTTTTAGACCTTGTTTAGTGTCACAAACATGTTTTTAGACCTTGTTTAGTGCCATAAACATGATTTTAGACCTTGTTTAGTGTCACAAACATGATTTTAGACCTTGTTTAGTGTCACAAACATGATTTTAGACCTTGTTTAGCTCCACAAACATCATTTTAGACCTTGTTTAGTGTCACAAACATGTTTTTAGACCTTGTTTAGTGCCATAAACATGATTTTAGAACTTGTTTAGTGTCACAAACATGATTTTAGACCTTGTTTAGTGTCACAAACATGATTTTAGACCTTGTTTAGCTCCACAAACATCATTTTAGACCTTGTTTAGTGTCACAAACATGTTTTTAGACCTTGTTTAGTGTCACAAACATGATTTTAGACCTTGTTTAGTGTCACAAACATGATTTTAGACCTTGTTTAGCGCCGCAAACATGTTTTTAGACCTTGTTTAGTGTCACAAACATGTTTTTAGACCTTGTTTAGTGCCATAAACATGATTTTAGAACTTGTTTAGTGTCACAAACATGATTTTAGACCTTGTTTAGTGTCACAAACATGATTTTAGACCTTGTTTAGCTCCACAAACATCATTTTAGACCTTGTTTAGTGTCACAAACATGTTTTTAGACCTTGTTTAGTGTCACAAACATGATTTTAGACCTTGTTTAGCTCCACAAACATCATTTTAGACCTTGTTTAGTGTCACAAACATGATTTTAGACCTTGTTTAGCTCCACAAACATCATTTTAGACCTTGTTTAGTGTCACAAACATGTTTTTAGACCTTGTTTAGTGTCACAAACATGTTTTTAGAGCTTGTTTAGTGCCACAAACATCATTTTAGACCTTGTTTAGCGCCGCAAACATGTTTTTAGAGCTTGTTTAGTGCCACAAACATCATTTTAGACCTTGTTTAGTGTCACAAACATGTTTTTAGACCTTGTTTAGTGTCACAAACATGTTTTTAGACCTTGTTTAGTGTCACAAACATCATTTTAGACCTTGTTTAGCGCCACAAACATGTTTTTAGACCTTGTTTAGTGCCACAAACATCATTTTAGACCTTGTTTAGCGCCACAAACATGTTTTTAGACCTTGTTTAGTGTCGCAAACATGTTTTTAGACCTTGTTTAGTGTCACAAACATGTTTTTAGACCTTGTTTAGTGTCACAAACATGTTTTTAGAGCTTGTTTAGTGCCACAAACATCATTTTAGACCTTGTTTAGCTCCACAAACATCATTTTAGACCTTGTTTAGTGTCACAAACATGTTTTTAGACCTTGTTTAGTGTCACAAACATGTTTTTAGACCTTGTTTAGTGTCACAAACATGATTTTAGACCTTGTTTAGCTCCACAAACATCATTTTAGACCTTGTTTAGTGTCACAAACATGTTTTTAGACCTTGTTTAGTGTCACAAACATGTTTTTAGACCTTGTTTAGTGTCACAAACATGATTTTAGACCTTGTTTAGCTCCACAAACATCATTTTAGACCTTGTTTAGTGTCACAAACATGTTTTTAGACCTTGTTTAGTGTCACAAACATGTTTTTAGAGCATGTTTAGTGCCACAAACATCATTTTAGACCTTGTTTAGCGCCGCAAACATGTTTTTAGACCTTGTTTAGTGTCACAAACATGTTTTTAGACCTTGTTTAGTGTCACAAACATGTTTTTAGACCTTGTTTAGTGTCACAAACATGATTTTAGACCTTGTTTAGCTCCACAAACATCATTTTAGACCTTGTTTAGTGTCACAAACATGTTTTTAGACCTTGTTTAGTGTCACAAACATGTTTTTAGAGCATGTTTAGTGCCACAAACATCATTTTAGACCTTGTTTAGCGCCGCAAACATGTTTTTAGACCTTGTTTAGTGTCACAAACATGTTTTTAGACCTTGTTTAGTGTCACAAACATGTTTTTAGAGCTTGTTTAGTGCCACAAACATGTTTTTAGACCTTGTTTAGCTCCACAAACATCATTTTAGAGCTTGTTTAGTGTCACAAACATGTTTTTAGAGCTTGTTTAGCTCCACAAACATCATTTTAGACCTTGTTTAGTGTCACAAACATGTTTTTAGACCTTGTTTAGTGTCACAAACATGTTTTTAGACCTTGTTTAGTGTCACAAACATGTTTTTAGAGCATGTTTAGTGCCACAAACATCATTTTAGACCTTGTTTAGCGCCGCAAACATGTTTTTAGACCTTGTTTAGTGTCACAAACATGTTTTTAGACCTTGTTTAGTGTCACAAACATGTTTTTAGAGCTTGTTTAGTGCCACAAACATGTTTTTAGACCTTGTTTAGCTCCACAAACATCATTTTAGAGCTTGTTTAGTGTCACAAACATGTTTTTAGAGCATGTTTAGTGCCATAAACATGATTTTAGACCTTGTTTAGCTCCACAAACATGTTTTTAGACCTTGTTTAGTGTCACAAACATGTTTTTAGACCTTGTTTAGTGTCACAAACATGATTTTAGACCTTGTTTAGCTCCACAAACATCATTTTAGACCTTGTTTAGTGTCACAAACATGTTTTTAGACCTTGTTTAGTGTCACAAACATGTTTTTAGAGCATGTTTAGTGCCACAAACATCATTTTAGACCTTGTTTAGCGCCGCAAACATGTTTTTAGACCTTGTTTAGTGTCACAAACATGATTTTAGACCTTGTTTAGCTCCACAAACATGATTTTAGACCTTGTTTAGTGCCACAAACATGATTTTAGACCTTGTTTAGTGTCACAAACATGATTTTAGACCTTGTTTAGCTCCACAAACATCATTTTAGACCTTGTTTAGTGTCACAAACATGTTTTTAGACCTTGTTTAGTGTCACAAACATGTTTTTAGACCTTGTTTAGTGTCACAAACATGATTTTAGAGCTTGTTTAGTGCCACAAACATGTTTTTAGACCTTGTTTAGCTCCACAAACATCATTTTAGAGCTTGTTTAGTGTCACAAACATGTTTTTAGAGCTTGTTTAGTGCCACAAACATGTTTTTAGACCTTGTTTAGCTCCACAAACATCATTTTAGAGCTTGTTTAGTGCCACAAACATGTTTTTAGACCTTGTTTAGTGCCACAAACATCATTTTAGACCTTGTTTAGCGCCGCAAACATCATTTTAGACCTTGTTTAGTGTCACAAACATGTTTTTAGACCTTGTTTAGTGTCACAAACATGTTTTTAGAGCATGTTTAGTGCCATAAACATGATTTTAGACCTTGTTTAGCTCCACAAACATCATTTTAGACCTTGTTTAGTGTCACAAACATGTTTTTAGACCTTGTTTAGTGTCACAAACATGTTTTTAGACCTTGTTTAGTGTCACAAACATGTTTTTAGACCTTGTTTAGCTCCACAAACATGATTTTAGACCTTGTTTAGTGCCATAAACATGATTTTAGACCTTGTTTAGTGCCATAAACATGATTTTAGACCTTGTTTAGTGTCACAAACATGATTTTAGACCTTGTTTAGTGTCACAAACATGATTTTAGACCTTGTTTAGCTCCACAAACATCATTTTAGACCTTGTTTAGTGTCACAAACATGATTTTAGACCTTGTTTAGCTGCACAAACATCATTTTAGACCTTGTTTAGTGTCACAAACATGTTTTTAGACCTTGTTTAGTGTCACAAACATGTTTTTAGACCTTGTTTAGTGCCACAAACATCATTTTAGACCTTGTTTAGCGCCGCAAACATGTTTTTAGACCTTGTTTAGTGCCACAAACATCATTTTAGACCTTGTTTAGCGCCACAAACATGTTTTTAGACCTTGTTTAGTGTCACAAACATGTTTTTAGACCTTGTTTAGTGTCACAAACATGTTTTTAGACCTTGTTTAGTGTCACAAACATGTTTTTAGACCTTGTTTAGTGTCACAAACATGTTTTTAGACCTTGTTTAGCGCCACAAACATGTTTTTAGACCTTGTTTAGTGCCACAAACATCATTTTAGACCTTGTTTAGCGCCACAAACATGTTTTTAGACCTTGTTTAGTGTCACAAACATGTTTTTAGACCTTGTTTAGTGTCACAAACATGTTTTTAGACCTTGTTTAGTGTCACAAACATGTTTTTAGAGCTTGTTTAGTGCCACAAACATCATTTTAGACCTTGTTTAGCTCCACAAACATCATTTTAGACCTTGTTTAGCTCCACAAACATCATTTTAGACCTTGTTTAGTGTCACAAACATGTTTTTAGACCTTGTTTAGTGTCACAAACATGTTTTTAGACCTTGTTTAGTGTCACAAACATGATTTTAGACCTTGTTTAGCTCCACAAACATCATTTTAGACCTTGTTTAGTGTCACAAACATGTTTTTAGACCTTGTTTAGTGTCACAAACATGTTTTTAGAGCATGTTTAGTGCCACAAACATCATTTTAGACCTTGTTTAGTGCCACAAACATGTTTTTAGACCTTGTTTAGTGTCACAAACATGTTTTTAGACCTTGTTTAGTGTCACAAACATGTTTTTAGACCTTGTTTAGTGTCACAAACATGATTTTAGACCTTGTTTAGCTCCACAAACATCATTTTAGACCTTGTTTAGTGTCACAAACATGTTTTTAGACCTTGTTTAGTGTCACAAACATGTTTTTAGAGCATGTTTAGTGCCACAAACATCATTTTAGACCTTGTTTAGCGCCGCAAACATGTTTTTAGACCTTGTTTAGTGTCACAAACATGTTTTTAGACCTTGTTTAGTGTCACAAACATGTTTTTAGACCTTGTTTAGTGTCACAAACATGTTTTTAGACCTTGTTTAGCTCCACAAACATCATTTTAGACCTTGTTTAGTGTCACAAACATGTTTTTAGACCTTGTTTAGCTCCACAAACATCATTTTAGACCTTGTTTAGTGTCACAAACATGTTTTTAGACCTTGTTTAGTGTCACAAACATGTTTTTAGAGCTTGTTTAGTGCCACAAACATCATTTTAGACCTTGTTTAGCGCCGCAAAACATGTTTTTAGACCTTGTTTAGTGTCACAAACATGTTTTTAGACCTTGTTTAGTGTCACAAACATGTTTTTAGAGCTTGTTTAGTGCCACAAACATGTTTTTAGACCTTGTTTAGCTCCACAAACATCATTTTAGAGCTTGTTTAGTGTCACAAACATGTTTTTAGAGCATGTTTAGTGCCATAAACATGATTTTAGACCTTGTTTAGCTCCACAAACATGTTTTTAGACCTTGTTTAGTGTCACAAACATGTTTTTAGACCTTGTTTAGTGTCACAAACATGATTTTAGACCTTGTTTAGCTCCACAAACATCATTTTAGACCTTGTTTAGTGTCACAAACATGTTTTTAGACCTTGTTTAGTGTCACAAACATGTTTTTAGAGCATGTTTAGTGCCACAAACATCATTTTAGACCTTGTTTAGCGCCGCAAACATGTTTTTAGACCTTGTTTAGTGTCACAAACATGATTTTAGACCTTGTTTAGCTCCACAAACATGATTTTAGACCTTGTTTAGTGCCATAAACATGATTTTAGACCTTGTTTAGTGTCACAAACATGATTTTAGACCTTGTTTAGCTCCACAAACATCATTTTAGACCTTGTTTAGTGTCACAAACATGTTTTTAGACCTTGTTTAGTGTCACAAACATGTTTTTAGACCTTGTTTAGTGTCACAAACATGATTTTAGACCTTGTTTAGTGCCACAAACATGTTTTTAGACCTTGTTTAGCTCCACAAACATCATTTTAGAGCTTGTTTAGTGTCACAAACATGTTTTTAGAGCTTGTTTAGTGCCACAAACATGTTTTTAGACCTTGTTTAGTGTCACAAACATGTTTTTAGACCTTGTTTAGTGCCATAAACATGATTTTAGACCTTGTTTAGTGCCACAAACATGTTTTTAGACCTTGTTTAGTGCCACAAACATCATTTTAGACCTTGTTTAGTGTCACAAACATGTTTTTAGACCTTGTTTAGTGTCACAAACATGTTTTTAGACCTTGTTTAGTGCCACAAACATGATTTTAGACCTTGTTTAGCTCCACAAACATGATTTTAGACCTTGTTTAGTGTCACAAACATGTTTTTAGACCTTGTTTAGTGTCACAAACATGTTTTTAGACCTTGTTTAGTGTCACAAACATGTTTTTAGACCTTGTTTAGTGTCACAAACATGATTTTAGACCTTGTTTAGCTCCACAAACATGATTTTAGACCTTGTTTAGTGCCATAAACATGATTTTAGACCTTGTTTAGTGTCACAAACATGATTTTAGACCTTGTTTAGCTCCACAAACATCATTTTAGACCTTGTTTAGTGTCACAAACATGTTTTTAGACCTTGTTTAGTGTCACAAACATGTTTTTAGACCTTGTTTAGTGTCACAAACATGATTTTAGACCTTGTTTAGCTCCACAAACATGTTTTAGACCTTGTTTAGTGTCACAAACATGTTTTTAGACCTTGTTTAGTGTCACAAACATGTTTTTAGACCTTGTTTAGTGCCACAAACATCATTTTAGACCTTGTTTAGCGCCACAAACATGTTTTTAGACCTTGTTTAGTGTCACAAACATGTTTTTAGACCTTGTTTAGTGCCACAAACATGATTTTAGACCTTGTTTAGTGTCACAAACATGATTTTAGACCTTGTTTAGCTCACAAACATCATTTTAGACCTTGTTTAGTGTCACAAACATGTTTTTAGACCTTGTTTAGTGTCACAAACATGTTTTTAGAGCTTGTTTAGTGCCACAAACATGTTTTTAGACCTTGTTTAGCTCCACAAACATCATTTTAGAGCTTGTTTAGTGCCACAAACATGTTTTTAGACCTTGTTTAGTGTCACAAACATGTTTTTAGACCTTGTTTAGTGTCACAAACATGATTTTAGACCTTGTTTAGCTCCACAAACATCATTTTAGACCTTGTTTAGTGTCACAAACATGTTTTTAGACCTTGTTTAGTGTCACAAACATGTTTTTAGACCTTGTTTAGTGCCACAAACATCATTTTAGACCTTGTTTAGCGCCGCAAACATGTTTTTAGACCTTGTTTAGTGTCACAAACATGTTTTTAGACCTTGTTTAGTGCCATAAACATGATTTTAGACCTTGTTTAGTGTCACAAACATGATTTTAGACCTTGTTTAGCTCCACAAACATCATTTTAGACCTTGTTTAGTGTCACAAACATGTTTTTAGACCTTGTTTAGTGTCACAAACATGTTTTTAGAGCTTGTTTAGTGCCACAAACATGTTTTTAGACCTTGTTTAGCTCCACAAACATCATTTTAGAGCTTGTTTAGTGTCACAAACATGTTTTTAGACCTTGTTTAGTGCCACAAACATGTTTTTAGACCTTGTTTAGCTCCACAAACATCATTTTAGAGCTTGTTTAGTGTCACAAACATGTTTTTAGAGCTTGTTTAGTGCCACAAACATGTTTTTAGACCTTGTTTAGTGTCACAAACATGTTTTTAGACCTTGTTTAGCTCCACAAACATCATTTTAGAGCTTGTTTAGTGTCACAAACATGTTTTTAGACCTTGTTTAGTGCCACAAACATGTTTTTAGACCTTGTTTAGCTCCACAAACATCATTTTAGACCTTGTTTAGTGCCACAAACATGTTTTTAGACCTTGTTTAGTGTCACAAACATGTTTTTAGAGCTTGTTTAGTGCCACAAACATGTTTTTAGACCTTGTTTAGCTCCACAAACATCATTTTAGAGCTTGTTTAGTGTCACAAACATGTTTTTAGAGCTTGTTTAGTGCCACAAACATGTTTTTAGACCTTGTTTAGCTCCACAAACATCATTTTAGAGCTTGTTTAGTGCCACAAACATGTTTTTAGACCTTGTTTAGTGCCACAAACATCATTTTAGACCTTGTTTAGCGCCGCAAACATCATTTTAGACCTTGTTTAGTGTCACAAACATGTTTTTAGACCTTGTTTAGTGTCACAAACATGTTTTTAGACCTTGTTTAGTGTCACAAACATGTTTTTAGACCTTGTTTAGTGTCACAAACATGTTTTTAGACCTTGTTTAGTGTCACAAACATGTTTTAGACCTTGTTTAGTGTCACAAACATGTTTTTAGACCTTGTTAGTGTCACAAACATCATTTTAGACCTTGTTTAGTGCCACAAACATGTTTTTAGACCTTGTTTAGTGCCACAAACATCATTTTAGACCTTGTTTAGTGTCACAAACATGTTTTTAGACCTTGTTTAGTGTCACAAACATGTTTTTAGAGCATGTTTAGTGCCACAAACATCATTTTAGACCTTGTTTAGCGCCGCAAACATGTTTTTAGACCTTGTTTAGTGTCACAAACATGTTTTTAGACCTTGTTTAGTGCCATAAACATGATTTTAGACCTTGTTTAGTGTCACAAACATGATTTTAGACCTTGTTTAGCTCCACAAACATCATTTTAGACCTTGTTTAGTGTCACAAACATGTTTTTAGACCTTGTTTAGTGTCACAAACATGTTTTTAGAGCTTGTTTAGTGCCACAAACATGTTTTTAGACCTTGTTTAGCTCCACAAACATCATTTTAGACCTTGTTTAGTGTCACAAACATGTTTTTAGACCTTGTTTAGTGTCACAAACATGTTTAGTGTTTAGTGTCACAAACATGTTTTTAGACCTTGTTTAGCTCCACAAACATCATTTTAGACCTTGTTTAGTGCCACAAACATGTTTTTAGACCTTGTTTAGTGCCACAAACATCATTTTAGACCTTGTTTAGCGCCGCAAACATCATTTTAGACCTTGTTTAGTGTCACAAACATGTTTTTAGACCTTGTTTAGTGCCATAAACATGATTTTAGACCTTGTTTAGCTCCACAAACATCATTTTAGACCTTGTTTAGTGTCACAAACATGTTTTTAGACCTTGTTTAGTGTCACAAACATGTTTTTAGACCTTGTTTAGTGTCACAAACATGATTTTAGACCTTGTTTAGCTCCACAAACATCATTTTAGACCTTGTTTAGTGTCACAAACATGTTTTTAGACCTTGTTTAGTGTCACAAACATGATTTTAGACCTTGTTTAGTGTCACAAACATGTTTTTAGACCTTGTTTAGTGTCACAAACATCATTTTAGACCTTGTTTAGCGCCACAAACATGTTTTTAGACCTTGTTTAGTGTCACAAACATGTTTTTAGACCTTGTTTAGTGTCACAAACATGTTTTTAGACCTTGTTTAGTGTCACAAACATGTTTTTAGACCTTGTTTAGTGTCACAAACATCATTTTAGACCTTGTTTAGCGCCGCAAACATGTTTTTAGAGCTTGTTTAGTGCCACAAACATGTTTTTAGACCTTGTTTAGCGCCACAAACATGTTTTTAGACCTTGTTTAGTGTCACAAACATGTTTTTAGACCTTGTTTAGTGTCACAAACATGTTTTTAGACCTTGTTTAGTGTCACAAACATGATTTTAGACCTTGTTTAGCTCCACAAACATCATTTTAGACCTTGTTTAGTGTCACAAACATGTTTTTAGACCTTGTTTAGTGTCACAAACATGATTTTAGACCTTGTTTAGCGTCACAAACATGTTTTTAGACCTTGTTTAGTGTCACAAACATGTTTTTAGACCTTGTTTAGTGCCAGTTTTAGAACTTGTTTAGTGTCACAAACATGATTTTAGACCTTGTTTAGTGTCACAAACATGATTTTAGACCTTGTTTAGCTCCACAAACATCATTTTAGACCTTGTTTAGTGTCACAAACATGATTTTAGACCTTGTTTAGCTCCACAAACATCATTTTAGACCTTGTTTAGTGTCACAAACATGTTTTTAGACCTTGTTTAGTGTCACAAACATGTTTTTAGAGCTTGTTTAGTGCCACAAACATCATTTTAGACCTTGTTTAGCGCCGCAAACATGTTTTTAGAGCTTGTTTAGTGCCACAAACATGTTTTTAGAGCTTGTTTAGTGCCACAAACATGTTTTTAGACCTTGTTTAGTGTCACAAACATGTTTTTAGACCTTGTTTAGTGTCACAAACATGTTTTTAGACCTTGTTTAGTGTCACAAACATGTTTTTAGACCTTGTTTAGTGTCACAAACATCATTTTAGACCTTGTTTAGCGCCACAAACATGTTTTTAGAGCTTGTTTAGTGCCACAAACATCATTTTAGACCTTGTTTAGCGCCACAAACATGTTTTTAGACCTTGTTTAGTGTCACAAACATGTTTTTAGACCTTGTTTAGTGTCACAAACATGTTTTTAGACCTTGTTTAGTGTCACAAACATGTTTTTAGAGCTTGTTTAGTGCCACAAACATCATTTTAGACCTTGTTTAGCTCCACAAACATGTTTTTAGACCTTGTTTAGTGTCACAAACATGTTTTTAGACCTTGTTTAGTGTCACAAACATGTTTTTAGACCTTGTTTAGTGTCACAAACATGTTTTTAGACCTTGTTTAGTGTCACAAACATGATTTTAGACCTTGTTTAGCTCCACAAACATCATTTTAGACCTTGTTTAGTGTCACAAACATGTTTTTAGACCTTGTTTAGTGTCACAAACATGTTTTTAGAGCATGTTTAGTGCCACAAACATCATTTTAGACCTTGTTTAGCGCCACAAACATGTTTTTAGACCTTGTTTAGTGTCACAAACATGTTTTTAGACCTTGTTTAGTGTCACAAACATGTTTTTAGACCTTGTTTAGTGTCACAAACATGATTTTAGACCTTGTTTAGCTCCACAAACATCATTTTAGACCTTGTTTAGTGTCACAAACATGTTTTTAGACCTTGTTTAGTGTCACAAACATGTTTTTAGAGCATGTTTAGTGCCACAAACATCATTTTAGACCTTGTTTAGCGCCACAAACATGTTTTTAGACCTTGTTTAGTGTCACAAACATGTTTTTAGACCTTGTTTAGTGTCACAAACATGTTTTTAGACCTTGTTTAGTGTCACAAACATGTTTTTAGACCTTGTTTAGCTCCACAAACATCATTTTAGACCTTGTTTAGTGTCACAAACATGTTTTTAGACCTTGTTTAGTGTCCACAAACATGTTTTAGACCTTGTTTAGTGTCACAAACATGTTTTTAGACCTTGTTTAGTGTCACAAACATGTTTTTAGACCTTGTTTAGTGTCACAAACATGTTTTTAGAGCTTGTTTAGTGCCACAAACATGTTTTTATTTTAGACCTTGTTTAGCGCCACAAACATGTTTTTAGACCTTGTTTAGTGTCACAAACATGTTTTTAGACCTTGTTTAGTGTCACAAACATGTTTTTAGAGCTTGTTTAGTGCCACAAACATGTTTTTAGACCTTGTTTAGCTCCACAAACATCATTTTAGACCTTGTTTAGTGTCACAAACATGTTTTTAGAGCATGTTTAGTGCCATAAACATGATTTTAGACCTTGTTTAGCTCCACAAACATGTTTTTAGACCTTGTTTAGTGTCACAAACATGTTTTTAGACCTTGTTTAGTGTCACAAACATGATTTTAGACCTTGTTTAGCTCCACAAACATCATTTTAGACCTTGTTTAGTGTCACAAACATGTTTTTAGACCTTGTTTAGTGTCACAAACATGTTTTTAGAGCATGTTTAGTGCCACAAACATGTTTTTAGACCTTGTTTAGCGCCACAAACATGTTTTTAGACCTTGTTTAGTGTCACAAACATGATTTTAGACCTTGTTTAGCTCCACAAACATGATTTTAGACCTTGTTTAGTGCCATAAACATGATTTTAGACCTTGTTTAGTGTCACAAACATGATTTTAGACCTTGTTTAGCTCCACAAACATCATTTTAGACCTTGTTTAGTGTCACAAACATGTTTTTAGACCTTGTTTAGTGTCACAAACATGTTTTTAGACCTTGTTTAGTGTCACAAACATGATTTTAGACCTTGTTTAGTGCCACAAACATGTTTTTAGACCTTGTTTAGCTCCACAAACATGTTTTTAGACCTTGTTTAGTGTCACAAACATGTTTTTAGAGCTTGTTTAGTGCCACAAACATGTTTTTAGACCTTGTTTAGCTCCACAAACATCATTTTAGACCTTGTTTAGTGCCACAAACATGTTTTTAGACCTTGTTTAGTGCCACAAACATGATTTTAGACCTTGTTTAGCGCCACAAACATCATTTTAGACCTTGTTTAGTGTCACAAACATGTTTTTAGACCTTGTTTAGTGTCACAAACATGTTTTTAGAGCATGTTTAGTGCCACAAACATGATTTTAGACCTTGTTTAGCTCCACAAACATCATTTTAGACCTTGTTTAGTGTCACAAACATGTTTTTAGACCTTGTTTAGTGTCACAAACATGTTTTTAGACCTTGTTTAGTGTCACAAACATGTTTTTAGACCTTGTTTAGCTCCACAAACATGATTTTAGACCTTGTTTAGTGTCACAAACATGATTTTAGACCTTGTTTAGTGTCACAAACATGATTTTAGACCTTGTTTAGCTCCACAAACATCATTTTAGACCTTGTTTAGTGTCACAAACATGTTTTTAGACCTTGTTTAGTGTCACAAACATGTTTTTAGACCTTGTTTAGTGTCACAAACATGATTTTAGACCTTGTTTAGCTCCACAAACATCATTTTAGACCTTGTTTAGTGTCACAAACATGTTTTTAGACCTTGTTTAGTGTCACAAACATGTTTTTAGAGCATGTTTAGTGCCACAAACATCATTTTAGACCTTGTTTAGCGCCACAAACATGTTTTTAGACCTTGTTTAGTGTCACAAACATGTTTTTAGACCTTGTTTAGTGCCATAAACATGATTTTAGACCTTGTTTAGTGTCACAAACATGATTTTAGACCTTGTTTAGCTCCACAAACATCATTTTAGACCTTGTTTAGTGTCACAAACATGTTTTTAGACCTTGTTTAGTGTCACAAACATGTTTTTAGACCTTGTTTAGTGCCACAAACATGTTTTTAGACCTTGTTTAGCTCCACAAACATCATTTTAGACCTTGTTTAGTGCCACAAACATGTTTTTAGACCTTGTTTAGTGTCACAAACATGTTTTTAGACCTTGTTTAGTGTCACAAACATGATTTTAGACCTTGTTTAGCTCCACAAACATCATTTTAGACCTTGTTTAGTGTCACAAACATGTTTTTAGACCTTGTTTAGTGTCACAAACATGTTTTTAGAGCATGTTTAGTGCCACAAACATCATTTTAGACCTTGTTTAGCGCCGCAAACATGTTTTTAGACCTTGTTTAGTGTCACAAACATGTTTTTAGACCTTGTTTAGTGCCATAAACATGATTTTAGACCTTGTTTAGTGTCACAAACATGATTTTAGACCTTGTTTAGCTCCACAAACATCATTTTAGACCTTGTTTAGTGTCACAAACATGTTTTTAGACCTTGTTTAGTGTCACAAACATGTTTTTAGAGCTTGTTTAGTGCCACAAACATGTTTTTAGACCTTGTTTAGCTCCACAAACATCATTTTAGACCTTGTTTAGTGTCACAAACATGTTTTTAGACCTTGTTTAGTGCCACAAACATGTTTTTAGACCTTGTTTAGCTCCACAAACATCATTTTAGACCTTGTTTAGTGTCACAAACATGTTTTTAGACCTTGTTTAGTGCCACAAACATGATTTTAGACCTTGTTTAGTGCCACAAACATGTTTTTAGACCTTGTTTAGCTCCACAAACATCATTTTAGACCTTGTTTAGTGTCACAAACATGTTTTTAGACCTTGTTTAGTGCCACAAACATGTTTTTAGACCTTGTTTAGCTCCACAAACATCATTTTAGACCTTGTTTAGTGTCACAAACATGTTTTTAGACCTTGTTTAGTGTCACAAACATGTTTTTAGACCTTGTTTAGTGCCACAAACATGTTTTTAGACCTTGTTTAGCTCCACAAACATCATTTTAGACCTTGTTTAGTGTCACAAACATGTTTTTAGACCTTGTTTAGTGCCACAAACATGTTTTTAGACCTTGTTTAGCTGCCACAAACATCATTTTAGACCTTGTTTAGTGCCACAAACATGTTTTTAGACCTTGTTTAGTGCCACAAACATGTTTTTAGACCTTGTTTAGCGCCACAAACATGTTTTTAGACCTTGTTTAGTGTCACAAACATGTTTTTAGACCTTGTTTAGTGTCACAAACATGTTTTTAGACCTTGTTTAGTGTCACAAACATGTTTTTAGACCTTGTTTAGTGTCACAAACATGTTTTTAGACCTTGTTTAGTGTCACAAACATGTTTTAGACCTTGTTTAGTGTCACAAACATGTTTTTAGACCTTGTTTAGTGTCACAAACATGTTTTTAGACCTTGTTTAGCGCCACAAACATGTTTTTAGACCTTGTTTAGTGCCACAAACATCATTTTAGACCTTGTTTAGTGTCACAAACATGTTTTTAGACCTTGTTTAGTGTCACAAACATGTTTTTAGAGCATGTTTAGTGCCACAAACATCATTTTAGACCTTGTTTAGCGCCGCAAACATGTTTTTAGACCTTGTTTAGTGTCACAAACATGTTTTTAGACCTTGTTTAGTGCCACAAACATGATTTTAGACCTTGTTTAGTGTCACAAACATGATTTTAGACCTTGTTTAGCTCCACAAACATCATTTTAGACCTTGTTTAGTGTCACAAACATGTTTTTAGACCTTGTTTAGTGTCACAAACATGTTTTTAGAGCTTGTTTAGTGCCACAAACATGTTTTTAGACCTTGTTTAGCTCCACAAACATCATTTTAGAGCTTGTTTAGTGTCACAAACATGTTTTTAGACCTTGTTTAGTGCCACAAACATGTTTTTAGACCTTGTTTAGCTCCACAAACATCATTTTAGAGCTTGTTTAGTGCCACAAACATGTTTTTAGACCTTGTTTAGTGCCACAAACATCATTTTAGACCTTGTTTAGCGCCGCAAACATGTTTTTAGACCTTGTTTAGTGTCACAAACATGTTTTTAGACATGTTTAGTGCCATAAACATGATTTTAGACCTTGTTTAGCTCCACAAACATGTCATTTTAGACCTTGTTTAGACCTGTCACAAACATGTTTTTAGACCTTGTTTAGTGTCACAAACATGTTTTTAGACCTTGTTTAGTGTCACAAACATGATTTTAGACCTTGTTTAGCTCCACAAACATCATTTTAGACCTTGTTTAGTGTCACAAACATGTTTTTAGACCTTGTTTAGTGTCACAAACATGATTTTAGACCTTGTTTAGTGTCACAAACATGTTTTTAGACCTTGTTTAGTGTCCACAAACATCATTTTAGACCTTGTTTAGCGCCACAAACATGTTTTTAGACCTTGTTTAGTGTCACAAACATGTTTTTAGACCTTGTTTAGTGTCACAAACATGTTTTTAGACCTTGTTTAGTGTCACAAACATGTTTTTAGACCTTGTTTAGTGTCACAAACATCATTTTAGACCTTGTTTAGCGCCGCAAACATGTTTTTAGAGCTTGTTTAGTGCCACAAACATCATTTTAGACCTTGTTTAGCGCCACAAACATGTTTTTAGACCTTGTTTAGTGTCACAAACATGTTTTTAGACCTTGTTTAGTGTCACAAACATGTTTTTAGACCTTGTTTAGTGTCACAAACATGATTTTAGACCTTGTTTAGCTCCACAAACATCATTTTAGACCTTGTTTAGTGTCACAAACATGTTTTTAGACCTTGTTTAGTGTCACAAACATGATTTTAGACCTTGTTTAGCGCCACAAACATGTTTTTAGACCTTGTTTAGTGTCACAAACATGTTTTTAGACCTTGTTTAGTGCCATAAACATGATTTTAGAACTTGTTTAGTGTCACAAACATGATTTTAGACCTTGTTTAGTGTCACAAACATGATTTTAGACCTTGTTTAGCTCCACAAACATCATTTTAGACCTTGTTTAGTGTCACAAACATGTTTTTAGACCTTGTTTAGTGTCACAAACATGTTTTTAGAGCTTGTTTAGTGCCACAAACATGTTTTTAGACCTTGTTTAGCTCCACAAACATCATTTTAGACCTTGTTTAGTGTCACAAACATGTTTTTAGACCTTGTTTAGTGCCACAAACATGTTTTTAGACCTTGTTTAGCTCCACAAACATCATTTTAGAGCTTGTTTAGTGCCACAAACATGTTTTTAGACCTTGTTTAGTGCCACAAACATCATTTTAGACCTTGTTTAGCGCCGCAAACATCATTTTAGACCTTGTTTAGTGTCACAAACATGTTTTTAGACCTTGTTTAGTGTCACAAACATGTTTTTAGAGCATGTTTAGTGCCATAAACATGATTTTAGACCTTGTTTAGCTCCACAAACATCATTTTAGACCTTGTTTAGTGTCACAAACATGTTTTTAGACCTTGTTTAGTGTCACAAACATGTTTTTAGACCTTGTTTAGTGTCACAAACATGATTTTAGACCTTGTTTAGCTCCACAAACATCATTTTAGACCTTGTTTAGTGTCACAAACATGTTTTTAGACCTTGTTTAGTGTCACAAACATGATTTTAGACCTTGTTTAGCGCCGCAAACATGTTTTTAGACCTTGTTTAGTGTCACAAACATGTTTTTAGACCTTGTTTAGTGCCACAAACATGATTTTAGACCTTGTTTAGTGTCACAAACATGATTTTAGACCTTGTTTAGTGTCACAAACATGATTTTAGACCTTGTTTAGCTCCACAAACATCATTTTAGACCTTGTTTAGTGTCACAAACATGTTTTTAGACCTTGTTTAGTGTCACAAACATGATTTTAGACCTTGTTTAGCTCCACAAACATCATTTTAGACCTTGTTTAGTGTCACAAACATGATTTTAGACCTTGTTTAGTGCCACAAACATGATTTTAGACCTTGTTTAGTGTCACAAACATGATTTTAGACCTTGTTTAGCTCCACAAACATCATTTTAGACCTTGTTTAGTGTCACAAACATGTTTTTAGACCTTGTTTAGTGTCACAAACATGTTTTTAGACCTTGTTTAGCGCCACAAACATGTTTTTAGAGCTTGTTTAGTGCCACAAACATCATTTTAGACCTTGTTTAGCGCCACAAACATGTTTTTAGACCTTGTTTAGTGTCACAAACATGTTTTTAGACCTTGTTTAGTGTCACAAACATGTTTTTAGACCTTGTTTAGTGTCACAAACATGATTTTAGACCTTGTTTAGCTCCACAAACATCATTTTAGACCTTGTTTAGTGTCACAAACATGTTTTTAGACCTTGTTTAGTGTCACAAACATGATTTTAGACCTTGTTTAGCGCCGCAAACATGTTTTTAGACCTTGTTTAGTGTCACAAACATGTTTTTAGACCTTGTTTAGTGCCACAAACATGATTTTAGACCTTGTTTAGTGTCACAAACATGATTTTAGACCTTGTTTAGTGTCACAAACATGATTTTAGACCTTGTTTAGCTCCACAAACATGTTTTTAGACCTTGTTTAGTGTCACAAACATGTTTTTAGACCTTGTTTAGTGTCACAAACATGTTTTTAGACCTTGTTTAGTGCCACAAACATGTTTTTAGACCTTGTTTAGCTCCACAAACATCATTTTAGAGCTTGTTTAGTGTCACAAACATGTTTTTAGAGCTTGTTTAGTGCCACAAACATGTTTTTAGTTTTTAGCTCCACAAACATCATTTTAGACCTTGTTTAGTGCCACAAACATGTTTTTAGACCTTGTTTAGTGCCACAAACATCATTTTAGACCTTGTTTAGCGCCACAAACATCATTTTAGACCTTGTTTAGTGTCACAAACATGTTTTTAGACCTTGTTTAGTGTCACAAACATGTTTTTAGAGCTTGTTTAGTGCCACAAACATGATTTTAGACCTTGTTTAGCTCCACAAACATCATTTTAGACCTTGTTTAGTGTCACAAACATGTTTTTAGACCTTGTTTAGTGTCACAAACATGTTTTTAGACCTTGTTTAGTGTCACAAACATGATTTTAGACCTTGTTTAGTGTCACAAACATGTTTTTAGACCTTGTTTAGTGTCACAAACATGTTTTTAGACCTTGTTTAGTGTCACAAACATGTTTTTAGACCTTGTTTAGTGCCACAAACATGTTTTTAGACCTTGTTTAGTGCCAAACATAAACATGATTTTTTAGAACTTGTTTAGTGTCACAAACATGATTTTAGACCTTGTTTAGTGTCACAAACATGATTTTAGACCTTGTTTAGCTCCACAAACATCATTTTAGACCTTGTTTAGTGTCACAAACATGTTTTTAGACCTTGTTTAGTGTCACAAACATGATTTTAGACCTTGTTTAGCTCCACAAACATCATTTTAGACCTTGTTTAGTGTCACAAACATGATTTTAGACCTTGTTTAGCTCCACAAACATCATTTTAGACCTTGTTTAGTGTCACAAACATGTTTTTAGACCTTGTTTAGTGTCACAAACATGTTTTTAGAGCTTGTTTAGTGCCACAAACATCATTTTAGACCTTGTTTAGCGCCACAAACATGTTTTTAGAGCTTGTTTAGTGCCACAAACATCATTTTAGACCTTGTTTAGCGCCACAAACATGTTTTTAGACCTTGTTTAGTGTCACAAACATGTTTTTAGACCTTGTTTAGTGTCACAAACATGTTTTTAGACCTTGTTTAGTGTCACAAACATGTTTTTAGACCTTGTTTAGTGTCACAAACATCATTTTAGACCTTGTTTAGCGCCGCAAACATGTTTTTAGAGCTTGTTTAGTGCCACAAACATCATTTTAGACCTTGTTTAGCGCCACAAACATGTTTTTAGACCTTGTTTAGTGTCGCAAACATGTTTTTAGACCTTGTTTAGTGTCACAAACATGTTTTTAGACCTTGTTTAGTGTCACAAACATGTTTTTAGACCTTGTTTAGTGTCGCAAACATGTTTTTAGACCTTGTTTAGTGTCACAAACATGTTTTTAGACCTTGTTTAGTGTCACAAACATGTTTTTAGACCTTGTTTAGTGCCACAAACATCATTTTAGACCTTGTTTAGCTCCACAAACATCATTTTAGACCTTGTTTAGTGTCACAAACATGTTTTTAGACCTTGTTTAGTGTCACAAACATGTTTTTAGACCTTGTTTAGTGTCACAAACATGTTTTTAGAGCTTGTTTAGTGCCACAAACATGTTTTTAGACCTTGTTTAGCTCCACAAACATCATTTTAGAGCTTGTTTAGTGTCACAAACATGTTTTTAGAGCATGTTTAGTGCCATAAACATGATTTTAGACCTTGTTTAGCTCCACAAACATGTTTTTAGACCTTGTTTAGTGTCACAAACATGTTTTTAGACCTTGTTTAGTGTCACAAACATGATTTTAGACCTTGTTTAGCTCCACAAACATCATTTTAGACCTTGTTTAGTGTCACAAACATGTTTTTAGACCTTGTTTAGTGTCACAAACATGTTTTTAGAGCTTGTTTAGTGCCACAAACATCATTTTAGACCTTGTTTAGCGCCACAAACATGTTTTTAGACCTTGTTTAGTGTCACAAACATGTTTTTAGACCTTGTTTAGCTCCACAAACATGATTTTAGACCTTGTTTAGTGCCATAAACATGATTTTAGACCTTGTTTAGTGTCACAAACATGATTTTAGACCTTGTTTAGCTCCACAAACATCATTTTAGACCTTGTTTAGTGTCACAAACATGTTTTTAGACCTTGTTTAGTGTCACAAACATGTTTTTAGACCTTGTTTAGTGTCACAAACATGATTTTAGAGCTTGTTTAGTGCCACAAACATGTTTTTAGACCTTGTTTAGTGTCACAAACATCATTTTAGACCTTGTTTAGCGCCGCAAACATGTTTTTAGAGCTTGTTTAGTGCCACAAACATGTTTTTAGACCTTGTTTAGTGCCACAAACATGTTTTTAGACCTTGTTTAGTGTCACAAACATGTTTTAGACCTTGTTTAGTGTCCACAAACATGATTTTAGACCTTGTTTAGTGTCACAAACATGATTTTAGACCTTGTTTAGTGTCACAAACATGATTTTAGACCTTGTTTAGCTCCACAAACATCATTTTAGACCTTGTTTAGTGTCACAAACATGTTTTTAGACCTTGTTTAGTGTCACAAACATGTTTTTAGACCTTGTTTAGTGTCACAAACATGATTTTAGACCTTGTTTAGTGCCACAAACATGTTTTTAGACCTTGTTTAGTGTCACAAACATCATTTTAGACCTTGTTTAGCGCCGCAAACATGTTTTTAGAGCTTGTTTAGTGCCACAAACATCATTTTAGACCTTGTTTAGCGCCACAAACATGTTTTTAGACCGTGTTTAGTGTCGCAAACATGTTTTTAGACCTTGTTTAGTGTCACAAACATGTTTTTAGACCTTGTTTAGTGTCGCAAACATGTTTTTAGACCGTGTTTAGTGTCGCAAACATGTTTTTAGACCTTGTTTAGTGTCACAAACATGTTTTTAGACCTTGTTTAGTGTCACAAACATGTTTTTAGAGCTTGTTTAGTGCCACAAACATCATTTTAGACCTTGTTTAGCTCCACAAACATCATTTTAGACCTTGTTTAGTGTCACAAACATGTTTTTAGACCTTGTTTAGTGTCACAAACATGTTTTTAGAGCTTGTTTAGTGCCACAAACATGTTTTTAGACCTTGTTTAGCTCCACAAACATCATTTTAGAGCTTGTTTAGTGTCACAAACATGTTTTTAGAGCATGTTTAGTGCCATAAACATGATTTTAGACCTTGTTTAGCTCCACAAACATGTTTTTAGACCTTGTTTAGTGTCACAAACATGTTTTTAGACCTTGTTTAGTGTCACAAACATGATTTTAGACCTTGTTTAGCTCCACAAACATCATTTTAGACCTTGTTTAGTGTCACAAACATGTTTTTAGACCTTGTTTAGTGTCACAAACATGTTTTTAGAGCTTGTTTAGTGCCACAAACATGTTTTTAGACCTTGTTTAGCTCCACAAACATGTTTTTAGACCTTGTTTAGTGTCACAAACATGATTTTAGACCTTGTTTAGTGCCACAAACATGATTTTAGACCTTGTTTAGTGCCACAAACATGATTTTAGACCTTGTTTAGTGTCACAAACATGATTTTAGACCTTGTTTAGCTCCACAAACATGTTTTTAGACCTTGTTTAGTGTCACAAACATGTTTTTAGACCTTGTTTAGTGTCACAAACATGTTTTTAGACCTTGTTTAGTGTCACAAACATGATTTTAGAGCTTGTTTAGTGCCACAAACATGTTTTTAGACCTTGTTTAGCTCCACAAACATCATTTTAGACCTTGTTTAGTGTCACAAACATGTTTTTAGAGCTTGTTTAGTGCCACAAACATGTTTTTAGACCTTGTTTAGTGCCACAAACATGATTTTAGACCTTGTTTAGCTCCACAAACATCATTTTAGACCTTGTTTAGTGTCACAAACATGTTTTTAGACCTTGTTTAGTGTCACAAACATGTTTTTAGACCTTGTTTAGTGCCACAAACATGATTTTAGACCTTGTTTAGCTCCACAAACATGTTTTTAGACCTTGTTTAGTGTCACAAACATGTTTTTAGACCTTGTTTAGTGTCACAAACATGTTTTTAGACCTTGTTTAGTGTCACAAACATGTTTTTAGACCTTGTTTAGTGTCCACAAACATGTTTTTAGACCTTGTTTAGTGTCACAAACATGTTTTTAGACCTTGTTTAGTGTCACAAACATGTTTTTAGACCTTGTTTAGTGCCACAAACATGTTTTTAGACCTTGTTTAGCTCCACAAACATCATTTTAGACCTTGTTTAGTGTCACAAACATGTTTTTAGACCTTGTTTAGTGTCACAAACATGTTTTTAGACCTTGTTTAGTGCCACAAACATGTTTTTAGACCTTGTTTAGCTCCACAAACATGATTTTAGACCTTGTTTAGTGTCACAAACATGTTTTTAGACCTTGTTTAGTGCCACAAACATGTTTTAGACCTTGTTTAGTGTCACAAACATGTTTTTAGACCTTGTTTAGTGTCACAAACATGTTTTTAGACCTTGTTTAGTGTCACAAACATGATTTTAGACCTTGTTTAGTGTCACAAACATCATTTTAGACCTTGTTTAGTGTCACAAACATGTTTTTAGACCTTGTTTAGTGTCACAAACATGTTTTTAGAGCTTGTTTAGTGCCACAAACATCATTTTAGACCTTGTTTAGTGTCACAAACATGTTTTTAGACCTTGTTTAGTGTCACAAACATGTTTTTAGACCTTGTTTAGTGTCACAAACATGTTTTTAGACCTTGTTTAGTGTCACAAACATGATTTTAGACCTTGTTTAGCTCCACAAACATGATTTTAGACCTTGTTTAGCTCCACAAACATCATTTTAGACCTTGTTTAGTGTCACAAACATGTTTTTAGACCTTGTTTAGTGTCACAAACATGTTTTTAGACCTTGTTTAGTGCCACAAACATCATTTTAGACCTTGTTTAGCGCCGCAAACATGTTTTTAGACCTTGTTTAGTGTCACAAACATGTTTTTAGACCTTGTTTAGTGCCACAAACATGATTTTAGACCTTGTTTAGTGTCACAAACATGATTTTAGACCTTGTTTAGTGTCACAAACATGATTTTAGACCTTGTTTAGTGTCCACAAACATGTTTTTAGACCTTGTTTAGTGTCACAAACATGTTTTTAGACCTTGTTTAGTGTCACAAACATGTTTTTAGACCTTGTTTAGTGTCACAAACATGATTTTAGAGCTTGTTTAGTGCCACAAACATGTTTTTAGACCTTGTTTAGCTCCACAAACATCATTTTAGAGCTTGTTTAGTGTCACAAACATGTTTTTAGAGCTTGTTTAGTGCCACAAACATGTTTTTAGACCTTGTTTAGTGCCACAAACATCATTTTAGACCTTGTTTAGCGCCGCAAACATCATTTTAGACCTTGTTTAGTGTCACAAACATGTTTTTAGACCTTGTTTAGTGTCACAAACATGTTTTTAGACCTTGTTTAGTGCCACAAACATGATTTTAGACCTTGTTTAGCTCCACAAACATCATTTTAGACCTTGTTTAGTGTCACAAACATGTTTTTAGACCTTGTTTAGTGTCACAAACATGTTTTTAGACCTTGTTTAGTGTCACAAACATGTTTTTAGACCTTGTTTAGTGTCCACAAACATGTTTTTAGACCTTGTTTAGTGTCACAAACATGTTTTTAGACCTTGTTTAGTGTCACAAACATGTTTTTAGACCTTGTTTAGTGCCACAAACATCATTTTAGACCTTGTTTAGCTCCACAAACATCATTTTAGACCTTGTTTAGTGTCACAAACATGTTTTTAGACCTTGTTTAGTGTCACAAACATGTTTTTAGACCTTGTTTAGTGTCACAAACATGTTTTTAGACCTTGTTTAGCTCCACAAACATCATTTTAGACCTTGTTTAGTGTCACAAACATGTTTTTAGACCTTGTTTAGTGTCACAAACATGTTTTTAGACCTTGTTTAGTGCCACAAACATGTTTTTAGACCTTGTTTAGTGTCACAAACATGACCTTTTTAGACCTTGTTTAGTGTCACAAACATGATTTTAGACCTTGTTTAGTGTCCACAAACATGTTTTTAGACCTTGTTTAGTGTCACAAACATGTTTTTAGACCTTGTTTAGTGTCACAAACATGTTTTTAGACCTTGTTTAGCTCCACAAACATCATTTTAGACCTTGTTTAGTGCCACAAACATGTTTTTAGACCTTGTTTAGTGTCACAAACATGTTTTTAGACCTTGTTTAGTGTCACAAACATGTTTTTAGACCTTGTTTAGTGTCACAAACATGATTTTAGACCTTGTTTAGTGTCCACAAACATGATTTTAGACCTTGTTTAGTGCCACAAACATGATTTTAGACCTTGTTTAGTGTCACAAACATGATTTTAGACCTTGTTTAGCTCCACAAACATCATTTTAGACCTTGTTTAGTGTCACAAACATGTTTTTAGACCTTGTTTAGTGTCACAAACATGTTTTTAGACCTTGTTTAGTGTCACAAACATGTTTTTAGACCTTGTTTAGTCCACAAACATCATTTTAGACCTTGTTTAGTGTCACAAACATGTTTTTAGACCTTGTTTAGTGCCACAAACATGATTTTAGACCTTGTTTAGCTCCACAAACATGTTTTTAGACCTTGTTTAGTGTCACAAACATGTTTTTAGACCTTGTTTAGTGTCACAAACATGATTTTAGACCTTGTTTAGCTCCACAAACATCATTTTAGACCTTGTTTAGTGTCACAAACATGTTTTTAGACCTTGTTTAGTGTCACAAACATGTTTTTAGAGCTTGTTTAGTGCCACAAACATCATTTTAGACCTTGTTTAGCGCCACAAACATGTTTTTAGACCTTGTTTAGTGTCACAAACATGATTTTAGACCTTGTTTAGTGTCACAAACATGATTTTAGACCTTGTTTAGTGCCACAAACATGATTTTAGACCTTGTTTAGTGTCACAAACATGATTTTAGACCTTGTTTAGTGTCCACAAACATGTTTTTAGACCTTGTTTAGTGTCACAAACATGTTTTTAGACCTTGTTTAGTGTCACAAACATGTTTTTAGACCTTGTTTAGTGTCACAAACATGATTTTAGAGCTTGTTTAGTGCCACAAACATGTTTTTAGACCTTGTTTAGCTCCACAAACATCATTTTAGACCTTGTTTAGTGTCACAAACATGTTTTTAGACCTTGTTTAGTGCCACAAACATGTTTTTAGACCTTGTTTAGTGCCACAAACATCATTTTAGACCTTGTTTAGCGCCACAAACATCATTTTAGACCTTGTTTAGTGTCACAAACATGTTTTTAGACCTTGTTTAGTGTCACAAACATGTTTTTAGACCTTGTTTAGTGCCACAAACATGATTTTAGACCTTGTTTAGCTGCCACAAACATGTTTTAGACCTTGTTTAGTGTCACAAACATGTTTTTAGACCTTGTTTAGTGTCACAAACATGTTTTTAGACCTTGTTTAGTGTCACAAACATGTTTTTAGACCTTGTTTAGTGTCACAAACATGTTTTTAGACCTTGTTTAGTGTCACAAACATGTTTTTAGACCTTGTTTAGTGTCACAAACATGTTTTTAGACCTTGTTTAGTGTCACAAACATGATTTTAGACCTTGTTTAGCGCCACAAACATGTTTTTAGACCTTGTTTAGTGTCACAAACATGTTTTTAGACCTTGTTTAGTGCCACAAACATGATTTTAGACCTTGTTTAGTGTCACAAACATGATTTTAGACCTTGTTTAGTGTCACAAACATGATTTTAGACCTTGTTTAGCTCCACAAACATCATTTTAGACCTTGTTTAGTGTCACAAACATGTTTTTAGACCTTGTTTAGTGTCACAAACATGATTTTAGACCTTGTTTAGCTCCACAAACATCATTTTAGACCTTGTTTAGTGTCACAAACATGATTTTAGACCTTGTTTAGCTCCACAAACATCATTTTAGACCTTGTTTAGTGTCACAAACATGTTTTTAGACCTTGTTTAGTGTCACAAACATGTTTTTAGACCTTGTTTAGTGCCACAAACATGATTTTAGACCTTGTTTAGCGCCACAAACATGTTTTTAGAGCTTGTTTAGTGCCACAAACATCATTTTAGACCTTGTTTAGTGTCACAAACATGATTTTAGACCTTGTTTAGCAAACATGTTTTTAGACCTTGTTTAGTGTCACAAACATGTTTTTAGACCTTGTTTAGTGTCACAAACATGTTTTTAGACCTTGTTTAGTGCCACAAACATGATTTTAGACCTTGTTTAGCTCCACAAACATGTTTTTAGACCTTGTTTAGTGTCACAAACATGTTTTTAGACCTTGTTTAGTGTCACAAACATGATTTTAGACCTTGTTTAGCTCCACAAACATCATTTTAGACCTTGTTTAGTGTCACAAACATGTTTTTAGACCTTGTTTAGTGTCACAAACATGTTTTTAGACCTTGTTTAGTGCCACAAACATGTTTTTAGACCTTGTTTAGTGTCACAAACATGTTTTTAGACCTTGTTTAGTGTCACAAACATGTTTTTAGACCTTGTTTAGTGTCACAAACATGTTTTTAGACCTTGTTTAGTGTCACAAACATGATTTTAGACCTTGTTTAGCTCCACAAACATGATTTTAGACCTTGTTTAGTGCCATAAACATGATTTTAGACCTTGTTTAGTGTCACAAACATGATTTTAGACCTTGTTTAGCTCCACAAACATCATTTTAGACCTTGTTTAGTGTCACAAACATGTTTTTAGACCTTGTTTAGTGTCACAAACATGTTTTTAGAGCTTGTTTAGTGCCACAAACATGTTTTTAGACCTTGTTTAGCTCCACAAACATCATTTTAGACCTTGTTTAGTGTCACAAACATGTTTTTAGACCTTGTTTAGTGCCACAAACATGTTTTTAGACCTTGTTTAGTGTCACAAACATGTTTTTAGACCTTGTTTAGTGTCACAAACATGTTTTTAGACCTTGTTTAGTGTCACAAACATGATTTTAGACCTTGTTTAGCTCCACAAACATCATTTTAGACCTTGTTTAGTGTCACAAACATGTTTTTAGACCTTGTTTAGTGTCACAAACATGTTTTTAGACCATGTTTAGTGCCACAAACATCATTTTAGACCTTGTTTAGCGCCACAAACATGTTTTTAGACCTTGTTTAGTGTCACAAACATGATTTTAGACCTTGTTTAGTGTCATGATTTTAGACCTTGTTTACAAACATGATTTTAGACCTTGTTTAGTGCCACAAACATGATTTTAGACCTTGTTTAGTGTCACAAACATGTTTTAGACCTTGTTTAGTGTCACAAACATGTTTTTAGACCTTGTTTAGTGTCACAAACATGTTTTTAGACCTTGTTTAGTGTCACAAACATGTTTTTAGACCTTGTTTAGTGTCACAAACATGATTTTAGAGCTTGTTTAGTGCCACAAACATGTTTTTAGACCTTGTTTAGTGTCACAAACATGTTTTTAGACCTTGTTTAGTGTCACAAACATGTTTTTAGACCTTGTTTAGTGCCACAAACATGTTTTTAGACCTTGTTTAGTGCCACAAACATCATTTTAGACCTTGTTTAGCGCCGCAAACATCATTTTAGACCTTGTTTAGTGTCACAAACATGTTTTTAGACCTTGTTTAGTGTCACAAACATGTTTTTAGAGCATGTTTAGTGCCATAAACATGATTTTAGACCTTGTTTAGCTCCACAAACATCATTTTAGACCTTGTTTAGTGTCACAAACATGTTTTTAGACCTTGTTTAGTGTCACAAACATGTTTTTAGACCTTGTTTAGTGTCACAAACATGTTTTTAGACCTTGTTTAGTGTCCACAAACATGTTTTTAGACCTTGTTTAGTGTCACAAACATGTTTTTAGACCTTGTTTAGTGTCACAAACATGTTTTTAGACCTTGTTTAGTGTCACAAACATGTTTTTAGACCTTGTTTAGTGCCACAAACATGTTTTTAGACCTTGTTTAGTGTCACAAACATGTTTTTAGACCTTGTTTAGTGCCACAAACATGATTTTAGACCTTGTTTAGTGTCACAAACATGATTTTAGACCTTGTTTAGTGTCACAAACATGATTTTAGACCTTGTTTAGTGTCACAAACATGATTTTAGACCTTGTTTAGTGTCACAAACATGTTTTTAGACCTTGTTTAGTGTCACAAACATGATTTTAGACCTTGTTTAGCTCCACAAACATCATTTTAGACCTTGTTTAGTGTCACAAACATGATTTTAGACCTTGTTTAGCTCCACAAACATCATTTTAGACCTTGTTTAGTGTCACAAACATGTTTTTAGACCTTGTTTAGTGTCACAAACATGTTTTTAGACCTTGTTTAGTGCCATAAACATGATTTTAGACCTTGTTTAGTGCCACAAACATGTTTTTAGACCTTGTTTAGTGCCACAAACATCATTTTAGACCTTGTTTAGCGCCGCAAACATGTTTTTAGACCTTGTTTAGTGTCACAAACATGTTTTTAGACCTTGTTTAGTGTCACAAACATGTTTTTAGACCTTGTTTAGTGTCACAAACATGTTTTTAGACCTTGTTTAGTGTCACAAACATCATTTTAGACCTTGTTTAGTGTCACAAACATGTTTTTAGACCTTGTTTAGTGTCACAAACATGTTTTTAGACCTTGTTTAGTGCCACAAACATGATTTTAGACCTTGTTTAGCTCCACAAACATGTTTTTAGACCTTGTTTAGTGTCACAAACATGATTTTAGACCTTGTTTAGACAAACATTTTTAGACCTTGTTTAGTGTCACAAACATGTTTTTAGACCTTGTTTAGTGTCACAAACATGTTTTTAGACAAACATGTTTAGTGCCACAAACATCATTTTAGACCTTGTTTAGTGTCACAAACATGTTTTTAGACCTTGTTTAGTGTCACAAACATGTTTTTAGACCTTGTTTAGTGTCACAAACATGTTTTTAGACCTTGTTTAGTGTCACAAACATGATTTTAGACCTTGTTTAGTGTCACAAACATGATTTTAGACCTTGTTTAGTGCCACAAACATGTTTTTAGACCTTGTTTAGTGTCACAAACATGATTTTAGACCTTGTTTAGCTCCACAAACATCATTTTAGACCTTGTTTAGTGTCACAAACATGTTTTTAGACCTTGTTTAGTGTCACAAACATGTTTTTAGACCTTGTTTAGTGCCACAAACATGTTTTTAGACCTTGTTTAGCTCCACAAACATCATTTTAGACCTTGTTTAGTGTCACAAACATGTTTTTAGACCTTGTTTAGTGCCACAAACATGATTTTAGACCTTGTTTAGTGTCCACAAACATGTTTTTAGACCTTGTTTAGTGTCACAAACATGTTTTTAGACCTTGTTTAGTGTCACAAACATGTTTTTAGACCTTGTTTAGTGTCACAAACATGTTTTTAGACCTTGTTTAGTGCCACAAACATCATTTTAGACCTTGTTTAGCGCCACAAACATGTTTTTAGACCTTGTTTAGTGTCACAAACATGTTTTTAGACCTTGTTTAGTGTCCACAAACATGATTTTAGACCTTGTTTAGTGTCACAAACATGATTTTAGACCTTGTTTAGTGTCACAAACATGATTTTAGACCTTGTTTAGTGTCCACAAACATCATTTTAGACCTTGTTTAGTGTCACAAACATGTTTTTAGACCTTGTTTAGTGTCACAAACATGTTTTTAGACCTTGTTTAGTGTCACAAACATGATTTTAGACCTTGTTTAGTGCCACAAACATGTTTTTAGACCTTGTTTAGTGTCACAAACATCATTTTAGACCTTGTTTAGTGTCACAAACATGTTTTTAGACCTTGTTTAGTGCCACAAACATGTTTTTAGACCTTGTTTAGTGTCACAAACATGTTTTTAGACCTTGTTTAGTGCCGCAAACATCATTTTAGACCTTGTTTAGTGTCACAAACATGTTTTTAGACCTTGTTTAGTGTCACAAACATGTTTTTAGACATTGTTTAGTGCCACAAACATGATTTTAGACCTTGTTTAGCTCCACAAACATCATTTTAGACCTTGTTTAGTGTCACAAACATGTTTTTAGACCTTGTTTAGTGTCACAAACATGTTTTTAGACCTTGTTTAGTGTCACAAACATGTTTTTAGACCTTGTTTAGTGTCCACAAACATGTTTTTAGACCTTGTTTAGTGTCACAAACATGTTTTTAGACCTTGTTTAGTGTCACAAACATGTTTTTAGACCTTGTTTAGTGTCACAAACATGTTTTTAGACCTTGTTTAGTGTCACAAACATGTTTTTAGACCTTGTTTAGTGTCACAAACATGTTTTTAGACCTTGTTTAGTGCCATAAACATGTTTTTAGACCTTGTTTAGTGTCACAAACATGTTTTTAGACCTTGTTTAGTGTCACAAACATGTTTTTAGACCTTGTTTAGTGCCACAAACATGTTTTAGACCTTGTTTAGTGCCACAAACATGATTTTAGACCTTGTTTAGTGTCACAAACATGTTTTTAGACCTTGTTTAGTGTCACAAACATGTTTTTAGACCTTGTTTAGTGTCACAAACATGTTTTTAGACCTTGTTTAGTGCCACAAACATGATTTTAGACCTTGTTTAGCTCCACAAACATGTTTTTAGACCTTGTTTAGTGTCACAAACATGTTTTTAGACCTTGTTTAGTGTCACAAACATGTTTTTAGACCTTGTTTAGTGTCACAAACATGTTTTTAGACCTTGTTTAGTGTCCACAAACATGTTTTTAGACCTTGTTTAGTGTCACAAACATGTTTTTAGACCTTGTTTAGTGTCACAAACATGTTTTTAGACCTTGTTTAGTGTCACAAACATGATTTTAGACCTTGTTTAGTGTCACAAACATGTTTTTAGACCTTGTTTAGTGTCACAAACATGTTTTTAGACCTTGTTTAGTGCCATAAACATGATTTTAGACCTTGTTTAGTGTCACAAACATGATTTTAGACCTTGTTTAGTGTCACAAACATGATTTTAGACCTTGTTTAGTGTCCACAAACATGTTTTTAGACCTTGTTTAGTGTCACAAACATGTTTTTAGACCTTGTTTAGTGTCACAAACATGATTTTAGACCTTGTTTAGTGTCACAAACATCATTTTAGACCTTGTTTAGTGCCACAAACATGATTTTAGACCTTGTTTAGCTCCACAAACATCATTTTAGACCTTGTTTAGTGTCACAAACATGTTTTTAGACCTTGTTTAGTGTCACAAACATGTTTTTAGACCTTGTTTAGTGCCACAAACATCATTTTAGACCTTGTTTAGTGCCACAAACATGTTTTTAGACCTTGTTTAGTGCCACAAACATGTTTTTAGACCTTGTTTAGTGCCACAAACATGTTTTTAGACCTTGTTTAGTGTCACAAACATGTTTTTAGACCTTGTTTAGTGTCACAAACATGTTTTTAGACCTTGTTTAGTGTCACAAACATGTTTTTAGACCTTGTTTAGTGTCACAAACATCATTTTAGACCTTGTTTAGTGTCACAAACATGTTTTTAGACCTTGTTTAGTGTCACAAACATGTTTTTAGACCTTGTTTAGTGCCACAAACATGTTTTTAGACCTTGTTTAGCTGTCACAAACATCATTTTAGACCTTGTTTAGTGTCACAAACATGTTTTTAGACCTTGTTTAGTGTCACAAACATGTTTTTAGACCTTGTTTAGTGCCACAAACATGTTTTTAGACCTTGTTTAGCTCCACAAACATCATTTTAGACCTTGTTTAGTGTCACAAACATGTTTTTAGACCTTGTTTAGTGCCACAAACATGATTTTAGACCTTGTTTAGCTGTCACAAACATGTTTTTAGACCTTGTTTAGTGTCACAAACATGTTTTTAGACCTTGTTTAGTGTCACAAACATGATTTTAGACCTTGTTTAGTGTCACAAACATCATTTTAGACCTTGTTTAGTGTCACAAACATGTTTTTAGACCTTGTTTAGTGTCACAAACATGTTTTTAGACCTTGTTTAGTGCCACAAACATCATTTTAGACCTTGTTTAGTGCCACAAACATGTTTTTAGACCTTGTTTAGTGTCACAAACATGTTTTTAGACCTTGTTTAGTGTCCACAAACATGTTTTTAGACCTTGTTTAGTGCCACAAACATGATTTTAGACCTTGTTTAGTGTCACAAACATGATTTTAGACCTTGTTTAGCTCCACAAACATCATTTTAGACCTTGTTTAGTGTCACAAACATGTTTTTAGACCTTGTTTAGTGTCACAAACATGTTTTTAGACCTTGTTTAGTGTCACAAACATGATTTTAGACCTTGTTTAGTGTCACAAACATGTTTTTAGACCTTGTTTAGTGTCACAAACATGTTTTTAGACCTTGTTTAGTGTCACAAACATGTTTTTAGACCTTGTTTAGTGCCACAAACATGTTTTTAGACCTTGTTTAGTGCCACAAACATGTTTTTAGACCTTGTTTAGTGTCACAAACATGTTTTTAGACCTTGTTTAGTGTCACAAACATGTTTTTAGACCTTGTTTAGTGTCACAAACATGTTTTTAGACCTTGTTTAGTGTCACAAACATGTTTTTAGACCTTGTTTAGTGTCACAAACATGTTTTTAGACCTTGTTTAGTGTCACAAACATGTTTTTAGACCTTGTTTAGTGTCACAAACATGATTTTAGACCTTGTTTAGCTCCACAAACATCATTTTAGACCTTGTTTAGTGTCACAAACATGTTTTTAGACCTTGTTTAGTGTCACAAACATGTTTTTAGACCTTGTTTAGTGCCGCAAACATCATTTTAGACCTTGTTTAGTGCCACAAACATGTTTTTAGACCTTGTTTAGTGCCACAAACATGTTTTTAGACCTTGTTTAGTGCCACAAACATGTTTTTAGACCTTGTTTAGTGTCACAAACATGTTTTTAGACCTTGTTTAGTGTCACAAACATGTTTTTAGACCTTGTTTAGTGTCACAAACATGTTTTTAGACCTTGTTTAGTGTCACAAACATGTTTTTAGACCTTGTTTAGTGTCTTGTTTAGTGTCACAAACATGTTTTTAGACCTTGTTTAGTGTCACAAACATGTTTTTAGACCTTGTTTAGTGCCACAAACATCATTTTAGACCTTGTTTAGCTCCACAAACATCATTTTAGACCTTGTTTAGTGTCACAAACATGTTTTTAGACCTTGTTTAGTGCACAAACATGTTTTTAGACCTTGTTTAGTGCCACAAACATGTTTTTAGACCTTGTTTAGCTCCACAAACATCATTTTAGACCTTGTTTAGTGTCTTGTTTAGTGTCACAAACATGTTTTTAGACCTTGTTTAGTGCCACAAACATGATTTTAGACCTTGTTTAGTGTCACAAACATGTTTTTAGACCTTGTTTAGTGTCACAAACATGTTTTTAGACCTTGTTTAGTGTCACAAACATGATTTTAGACCTTGTTTAGTGTCACAAACATGTTTTTAGACCTTGTTTAGTGTCACAAACATGTTTTTAGACCTTGTTTAGTGTCACAAACATGTTTTTAGAGCTTGTTTAGTGCCACAAACATCATTTTAGACCTTGTTTAGCGCCACAAACATGTTTTTAGACCTTGTTTAGTGTCACAAACATGTTTTTAGACCTTGTTTAGTGTCACAAACATGATTTTAGACCTTGTTTAGTGCCACAAACATGATTTTAGACCTTGTTTAGTGTCACAAACATGATTTTAGACCTTGTTTAGCTCCACAAACATCATTTTAGACCTTGTTTAGTGTCACAAACATGTTTTTAGACCTTGTTTAGTGTCACAAACATGTTTTTAGACCTTGTTTAGTGTCACAAACATGTTTTAGACCTTGTTTAGTGTCACAAACATGTTTTTAGACCTTGTTTAGTGTCACAAACATCATTTTAGACCTTGTTTAGCGCCACAAACATGTTTTTAGACCTTGTTTAGTGCCACAAACATCATTTTAGACCTTGTTTAGTGCCACAAACATGTTTTTAGACCTTGTTTAGTGTCACAAACATGTTTTTAGACCTTGTTTAGTGTCACAAACATGTTTTTAGACCTTGTTTAGTGTCACAAACATGTTTTTAGACCTTGTTTAGTGTCCACAAACATGTTTTTAGACCTTGTTTAGTGTCACAAACATGTTTTTAGACCTTGTTTAGTGTCACAAACATGTTTTTAGACCTTGTTTAGTGCCACAAACATGATTTTAGACCTTGTTTAGCTCCACAAACATCATTTTAGACCTTGTTTAGTGTCACAAACATGTTTTTAGACCTTGTTTAGTGTCACAAACATGTTTTTAGACCTTGTTTAGTGCCACAAACATGTTTTTAGACCTTGTTTAGCTCCACAAACATCATTTTAGACCTTGTTTAGTGTCACAAACATGTTTTTAGACCTTGTTTAGTGTCACAAACATGTTTTTAGACCTTGTTTAGTGTCACAAACATGTTTTTAGACCTTGTTTAGTGTCACAAACATGTTTTTAGACCTTGTTTAGTGTCACAAACATGATTTTAGACCTTGTTTAGCTCCACAAACATCATTTTAGACCTTGTTTAGTGTCACAAACATGTTTTTAGACCTTGTTTAGTGTCACAAACATGTTTTTAGACCTTGTTTAGTGCCACAAACATCATTTTAGACCTTGTTTAGCGCCAAACATGTTTTTAGACCTTGTTTAGTGTCACAAACATGATTTTAGACCTTGTTTAGCTCCACAAACATGATTTTAGACCTTGTTTAGTGCCACAAACATGATTTTAGACCTTGTTTAGTGTCACAAACATGATTTTAGACCTTGTTTAGTGTCACAAACATCATTTTAGACCTTGTTTAGTGTCACAAACATGTTTTTAGACCTTGTTTAGTGTCACAAACATGTTTTTAGACCTTGTTTAGTGTCACAAACATGATTTTAGAGCTTGTTTAGTGCCACAAACATGTTTTTAGACCTTGTTTAGCTCCACAAACATCATTTTAGACCTTGTTTAGTGTCACAAACATGTTTTTAGACCTTGTTTAGTGCCACAAACATGTTTTTAGACCTTGTTTAGTGCCACAAACATGCCACATTTTAGACCTTGTTTAGCGCCGCAAACATCATTTTAGACCTTGTTTAGTGTCACAAACATGTTTTTAGACCTTGTTTAGTGTCACAAACATGTTTTTAGAGCATGTTTAGTGCCATAAACATGATTTTAGACCTTGTTTAGCTCCACAAACATCATTTTAGACCTTGTTTAGTGTCACAAACATGTTTTTAGACCTTGTTTAGTGTCACAAACATGTTTTTAGACCTTGTTTAGTGTCACAAACATGTTTTTAGACCTTGTTTAGTGTCCACAAACATGTTTTTAGACCTTGTTTAGTGTCACAAACATGTTTTTAGACCTTGTTTAGTGTCACAAACATGTTTTTAGACCTTGTTTAGTGTCACAAACATGTTTTTAGACCTTGTTTAGTGTCACAAACATGTTTTTAGACCTTGTTTAGCTCCACAAACATGTTTTTAGACCTTGTTTAGTGTCACAAACATGTTTTTAGACCTTGTTTAGTGTCACAAACATGTTTTTAGACCTTGTTTAGTGCCACAAACATGTTTTTAGACCTTGTTTAGCTCCACAAACATCATTTTAGACCTTGTTTAGTGTCACAAACATGTTTTTAGACCTTGTTTAGTGCCACAAACATGATTTTAGACCTTGTTTAGCTCCACAAACATGTTTTTAGACCTTGTTTAGTGTCACAAACATGTTTTTAGACCTTGTTTAGTGTCACAAACATGATTTTAGACCTTGTTTAGCTCCACAAACATGTTTTTAGACCTTGTTTAGTGTCACAAACATGTTTTTAGACCTTGTTTAGTGTCACAAACATGTTTTTACCTTGTTTAGTGCCACAAACATCATTTTAGACCTTGTTTAGTGTCACAAACATGTTTTTAGACCTTGTTTAGTGTCACAAACATGTTTTTAGACCTTGTTTAGTGTCACAAACATGTTTTTAGACCTTGTTTAGTGTCACAAACATGATTTTAGACCTTGTTTAGCTCCACAAACATGATTTTAGACCTTGTTTAGTGTCACAAACATGTTTTTAGACCTTGTTTAGTGTCACAAACATGTTTTTAGAGCTTGTTTAGTGCCACAAACATCATTTTAGACCTTGTTTAGCGCCGCAAACATGTTTTTAGAGCTTGTTTAGTGCCACAAACATCATTTTAGACCTTGTTTAGCGCCACAAACATGTTTTTAGACCTTGTTTAGTGTCACAAACATGTTTTTAGACCTTGTTTAGTGTCACAAACATGTTTTTAGACCTTGTTTAGTGTCACAAACATGTTTTTAGACCTTGTTTAGTGTCACAAACATCATTTTAGACCTTGTTTAGCGCCACAAACATGTTTTTAGACCTTGTTTAGTGCCACAAACATCATTTTAGACCTTGTTTAGTGCCACAAACATGTTTTTAGACCTTGTTTAGTGTCACAAACATGTTTTTAGACCTTGTTTAGTGTCACAAACATGTTTTTAGACCTTGTTTAGTGTCACAAACATGTTTTTAGACCTTGTTTAGTGTCACAAACATGTTTTTAGACCTTGTTTAGTGTCACAAACATGTTTTTAGACCTTGTTTAGTGTCACAAACATGTTTTTAGACCTTGTTTAGTGCCACAAACATGTTTTTAGACCTTGTTTAGTGTCCACAAACATCATTTTAGACCTTGTTTAGTGTCACAAACATGTTTTTAGACCTTGTTTAGTGTCACAAACATGTTTTTAGACCTTGTTTAGTGCCACAAACATGTTTTTAGACCTTGTTTAGCTCCACAAACATGTTTTTAGACCTTGTTTAGTGTCACAAACATGTTTTTAGACCTTGTTTAGTGCCACAAACATGATTTTAGACCTTGTTTAGCTCCACAAACATGTTTTTAGACCTTGTTTAGTGTCACAAACATGTTTTTAGACCTTGTTTAGTGTCACAAACATGATTTTAGACCTTGTTTAGTGTCCACAAACATCATTTTAGACCTTGTTTAGTGTCACAAACATGTTTTTAGACCTTGTTTAGTGTCACAAACATGTTTTTAGACCTTGTTTAGTGTCACAAACATGTTTTAGACCTTGTTTAGTGCCACAAACATGTTTTTAGACCTTGTTTAGCTCCACAAACATCATTTTAGACCTTGTTTAGTGTCACAAACATGTTTTTAGACCTTGTTTAGTGTCACAAACATGTTTTTAGACCTTGTTTAGTGCCACAAACATCATTTTAGACCTTGTTTAGCGCCACAAACATGTTTTTAGACCTTGTTTAGTGTCACAAACATGTTTTTAGACCTTGTTTAGTGTCACAAACATGTTTTTAGAGCTTGTTTAGTGCCACAAACATGATTTTAGACCTTGTTTAGCTCCACAAACATGTTTTAGACCTTGTTTAGTGTCACAAACATGTTTTTAGACCTTGTTTAGTGTCACAAACATGTTTTTAGACCTTGTTTAGTGTCACAAACATGTTTTTAGACCTTGTTTAGTGTCACAAACATGTTTTTAGACCTTGTTTAGTGTCACAAACATGTTTTTAGACCTTGTTTAGTGTCACAAACATGTTTTTAGACCTTGTTTAGTGTCCACAAACATGTTTTTAGACCTTGTTTAGTGCCACAAACATGTTTTTAGACCTTGTTTAGCTCCACAAACATCATTTTAGACCTTGTTTAGTGTCACAAACATGTTTTTAGACCTTGTTTAGTGTCACAAACATGTTTTTAGACCTTGTTTAGTGCCACAAACATGTTTTTAGACCTTGTTTAGCTGTCACAAACATGATTTTAGACCTTGTTTAGTGTCACAAACATGTTTTTAGACCTTGTTTAGTGCCACAAACATGTTTTTAGACCTTGTTTAGTGTCCACAAACATGTTTTTAGACCTTGTTTAGTGTCACAAACATGTTTTTAGACCTTGTTTAGTGTCACAAACATGATTTTAGACCTTGTTTAGCTCCACAAACATGTTTTTAGACCTTGTTTAGTGTCACAAACATGTTTTTAGACCTTGTTTAGTGTCACAAACATGTTTTTAGACCTTGTTTAGTGCCACAAACATCATTTTAGACCTTGTTTAGCTCCACAAACATGTTTTTAGACCTTGTTTAGTGTCACAAACATGTTTTTAGACCTTGTTTAGTGTCACAAACATGTTTTTAGACCTTGTTTAGTGCCACAAACATCATTTTAGACCTTGTTTAGCGCCACAAACATGTTTTTAGACCTTGTTTAGTGCCACAAACATCATTTTAGACCTTGTTTAGCGCCACAAACATGTTTTTAGACCTTGTTTAGTGTCACAAACATGTTTTTAGACCTTGTTTAGTGTCACAAACATGTTTTTAGACCTTGTTTAGTGTCACAAACATCATTTTAGACCTTGTTTAGCGCCGCAAACATGTTTTTAGACCTTGTTTAGTGTCACAAACATCATTTTAGACCTTGTTTAGCGCCGCAAACATGTTTTTAGACCTTGTTTAGTGTCACAAACATGTTTTTAGACCTTGTTTAGTGTCACAAACATGTTTTTAGACCTTGTTTAGTGTCACAAACATGTTTTTAGACCTTGTTTAGTGTCACAAACATGTTTTTAGACCTTGTTTAGTGTCACAAACATGTTTTTAGACCTTGTTTAGTGTCACAAACATGTTTTTAGAGCTTGTTTAGTGCCACAAACATCATTTTAGACCTTGTTTAGCTCCACAAACATCATTTTAGACCTTGTTTAGTGTCACAAACATGTTTTTAGACCTTGTTTAGTGTCACAAACATGTTTTTAGAGCTTGTTTAGTGCCACAAACATGTTTTTAGACCTTGTTTAGCTCCACAAACATCATTTTAGACCTTGTTTAGTGTCACAAACATGTTTTTAGACATGTTTAGTGCCACAAACATGATTTTAGACCTTGTTTAGTGTCCACAAACATGTTTTTAGACCTTGTTTAGTGTCACAAACATGTTTTTAGACCTTGTTTAGTGTCACAAACATGATTTTAGACCTTGTTTAGCTCCACAAACATGTTTTTAGACCTTGTTTAGTGTCACAAACATGTTTTTAGACCTTGTTTAGTGTCACAAACATGTTTTTAGAGCATGTTTAGTGCCACAAACATCATTTTAGACCTTGTTTAGCGCCGCAAACATGTTTTTAGACCTTGTTTAGTGTCACAAACATGTTTTTAGACCTTGTTTAGTGTCACAAACATGATTTTAGACCTTGTTTAGTGCCACAAACATGATTTTAGACCTTGTTTAGTGTCACAAACATGATTTTAGACCTTGTTTAGTGTCACAAACATGTTTTTAGACCTTGTTTAGTGTCACAAACATGTTTTTAGACCTTGTTTAGTGTCACAAACATGTTTTTAGACCTTGTTTAGTGCCACAAACATGTTTTTAGACCTTGTTTAGTGTCACAAACATCATTTTAGACCTTGTTTAGTGCCACAAACATGTTTTTAGACCTTGTTTAGTGCCACAAACATGTTTTTAGACCTTGTTTAGTGCCACAAACATGTTTTTAGACCTTGTTTAGTGTCACAAACATGTTTTTAGACCTTGTTTAGTGTCACAAACATGTTTTTAGACCTTGTTTAGTGTCACAAACATGTTTTTAGACCTTGTTTAGTGTCCACAAACATGTTTTTAGACCTTGTTTAGTGTCACAAACATGTTTTTAGACCTTGTTTAGTGTCACAAACATGTTTTTAGACCTTGTTTAGTGCCACAAACATCATTTTAGACCTTGTTTAGCTCCACAAACATGTTTTTAGACCTTGTTTAGTGTCACAAACATGTTTTTAGACCTTGTTTAGTGTCACAAACATGTTTTTAGACCTTGTTTAGTGTCACAAACATGTTTTTAGACCTTGTTTAGTGTCCACAAACATGTTTTTAGACCTTGTTTAGTGTCACAAACATGTTTTTAGACCTTGTTTAGTGCCACAAACATGTTTTTAGACCTTGTTTAGTGTCCACAAACATGTTTTTAGACCTTGTTTAGTGTCACAAACATGTTTTTAGACCTTGTTTAGTGTCACAAACATGATTTTAGACCTTGTTTAGCTCCACAAACATCATTTTAGACCTTGTTTAGTGTCACAAACATGTTTTTAGACCTTGTTTAGTGTCACAAACATGTTTTTAGAGCTTGTTTAGTGCCACAAACATCATTTTAGACCTTGTTTAGCGCCACAAACATGTTTTTAGACCTTGTTTAGTGTCACAAACATGTTTTAGACCTTGTTTAGCTGTCACAAACATGATTTTAGACCTTGTTTAGTGTCACAAACATGATTTTAGACCTTGTTTAGTGTCACAAACATGTTTTTAGACCTTGTTTAGTGTCCACAAACATGTTTTTAGACCTTGTTTAGTGTCACAAACATGTTTTTAGACCTTGTTTAGTGTCACAAACATGTTTTTAGACCTTGTTTAGTGCCACAAACATGTTTTTAGACCTTGTTTAGTGCCACAAACATGTTTTTAGACCTTGTTTAGTGTCCACAAACATGTTTTTAGACCTTGTTTAGTGTCACAAACATGTTTTTAGACCTTGTTTAGTGTCACAAACATGATTTTAGACCTTGTTTAGTGTCACAAACATGTTTTTAGACCTTGTTTAGCTCCACAAACATCATTTTAGACCTTGTTTAGTGTCACAAACATGTTTTTAGACCTTGTTTAGTGTCACAAACATGTTTTTAGACCTTGTTTAGTGCCACAAACATGATTTTAGACCTTGTTTAGCTCCACAAACATCATTTTAGACCTTGTTTAGTGTCACAAACATGTTTTTAGACCTTGTTTAGTGTCACAAACATGTTTTTAGAGCTTGTTTAGTGCCACAAACATGATTTTAGACCTTGTTTAGCTCCACAAACATGTTTTTAGACCTTGTTTAGTGTCACAAACATGTTTTTAGACCTTGTTTAGTGTCACAAACATGTTTTTAGACCTTGTTTAGTGTCACAAACATGTTTTTAGACCTTGTTTAGTGTCACAAACATGTTTTTAGACCTTGTTTAGTGTCACAAACATGTTTTTAGACCTTGTTTAGTGTCACAAACATGATTTTAGACCTTGTTTAGTGTCACAAACATGTTTTTAGACCTTGTTTAGTGCCATAAACATGTTTTTAGACCTTGTTTAGCTCCACAAACATGTTTTTAGACCTTGTTTAGTGTCACAAACATGTTTTTAGACCTTGTTTAGTGTCACAAACATGTTTTTAGACCTTGTTTAGTGCCACAAACATGATTTTAGACCTTGTTTAGCTCCACAAACATCATTTTAGACCTTGTTTAGTGTCACAAACATGTTTTTAGACCTTGTTTAGTGTCACAAACATGTTTTTAGACCTTGTTTAGTGCCACAAACATGTTTTAGACCTTGTTTAGTGCCACAAACATGTTTTTAGACCTTGTTTAGTGTCACAAACATGTTTTTAGACCTTGTTTAGTGCCACAAACATGTTTTAGACCTTGTTTAGTGTCCACAAACATGTTTTTAGACCTTGTTTAGTGTCACAAACATGTTTTTAGACCTTGTTTAGTGTCACAAACATGATTTTAGACCTTGTTTAGCTCCACAAACATCATTTTAGACCTTGTTTAGTGTCACAAACATGTTTTTAGACCTTGTTTAGTGTCACAAACATGTTTTTAGACCTTGTTTAGTGCCACAAACATCATTTTAGACCTTGTTTAGCGCCACAAACATGTTTTTAGACCTTGTTTAGTGTCACAAACATGTTTTTAGACCTTGTTTAGTGTCCACAAACATGATTTTAGACCTTGTTTAGTGTCACAAACATGATTTTAGACCTTGTTTAGTGTCACAAACATGATTTTAGACCTTGTTTAGTGTCCACAAACATGTTTTTAGACCTTGTTTAGTGTCACAAACATGTTTTTAGACCTTGTTTAGTGTCACAAACATGTTTTTAGACCTTGTTTAGTGTCACAAACATGTTTTTAGACCTTGTTTAGTGTCACAAACATGTTTTTAGACCTTGTTTAGTGCCACAAACATGTTTTTAGACCTTGTTTAGTGCCACAAACATCATTTTAGACCTTGTTTAGTGCCACAAACATGTTTTTAGACCTTGTTTAGTGTCACAAACATGTTTTTAGACCTTGTTTAGTGTCACAAACATGTTTTTAGACCTTGTTTAGTGTCACAAAACATGTTTTTAGACCTTGTTTAGTGTCCACAAACATGTTTTTAGACCTTGTTTAGTGTCACAAACATGTTTTTAGACCTTGTTTAGTGTCACAAACATGTTTTTAGACCTTGTTTAGTGCCACAAACATGATTTTAGACCTTGTTTAGCTCCACAAACATGTTTTTAGACCTTGTTTAGTGTCACAAACATGTTTTTAGACCTTGTTTAGTGTCACAAACATGTTTTTAGACCTTGTTTAGTGCCACAAACATGTTTTTAGACCTTGTTTAGTGTCACAAACATGTTTTTAGACCTTGTTTAGTGTCACAAACATGTTTTTAGACCTTGTTTAGTGCCACAAACATGATTTTAGACCTTGTTTAGCTCCACAAACATGTTTTTAGACCTTGTTTAGTGTCACAAACATGTTTTTAGACCTTGTTTAGTGTCACAAACATGATTTTAGACCTTGTTTAGCTCCACAAACATCATTTTAGACCTTGTTTAGTGTCACAAACATGTTTTTAGACCTTGTTTAGTGTCACAAACATGTTTTTAGAGCTTGTTTAGTGCCACAAACATCATTTTAGACCTTGTTTAGCGCCGCAAACATGTTTTTAGACCTTGTTTAGTGTCACAAACATGATTTTAGACCTTGTTTAGTGTCACAAACATGATTTTAGACCTTGTTTAGTGTCACAAACATGATTTTAGACCTTGTTTAGTGTCACAAACATGTTTTTAGACCTTGTTTAGCTCCACAAACATCATTTTAGACCTTGTTTAGTGTCACAAACATGTTTTTAGACCTTGTTTAGTGTCACAAACATGTTTTTAGACCTTGTTTAGTGCCACAAACATGTTTTTAGACCTTGTTTAGTGCCACAAACATGTTTTTAGACCTTGTTTAGCTCCACAAACATCATTTTAGACCTTGTTTAGTGTCACAAACATGTTTTTAGACCTTGTTTAGTGTCACAAACATGATTTTAGACCTTGTTTAGTGCCACAAACATGTTTTTAGACCTTGTTTAGCTCCACAAACATCATTTTAGACCTTGTTTAGTGTCACAAACATGTTTTTAGACCTTGTTTAGTGTCACAAACATGTTTTTAGACCTTGTTTAGTGCCACAAACATGTTTTTAGACCTTGTTTAGTGCCACAAACATGTTTTTAGACCTTGTTTAGTGTCACAAACATGTTTTTAGACCTTGTTTAGTGTCACAAACATGTTTTTAGACCTTGTTTAGTGCCACAAACATGATTTTAGACCTTGTTTAGCTGCCACAAACATGTTTTTAGACCTTGTTTAGTGTCACAAACATGTTTTTAGACCTTGTTTAGTGTCACAAACATGTTTTAGACCTTGTTTAGTGTCACAAACATGTTTTTAGACCTTGTTTAGTGTCACAAACATGTTTTTAGACCTTGTTTAGTGTCACAAACATGTTTTTAGACCTTGTTTAGTGTCACAAACATGTTTTTAGACCTTGTTTAGTGTCACAAACATGTTTTTAGACCTTGTTTAGTGCCACAAACATCATTTTAGACCTTGTTTAGCTCCACAAACATCATTTTAGACCTTGTTTAGTGTCACAAACATGTTTTTAGACCTTGTTTAGTGTCACAAACATGTTTTTAGACCTTGTTTAGTGCCACAAACATGTTTTTAGACCTTGTTTAGTGTCCACAAACATGTTTTTAGACCTTGTTTAGTGTCACAAACATGTTTTTAGACCTTGTTTAGTGCCACAAACATGATTTTAGACCTTGTTTAGCTCCACAAACATGTTTTTAGACCTTGTTTAGTGTCACAAACATGTTTTTAGACCTTGTTTAGTGTCACAAACATGATTTTAGACCTTGTTTAGCTGTCACAAACATCATTTTAGACCTTGTTTAGTGTCACAAACATGTTTTTAGACCTTGTTTAGTGTCACAAACATGTTTTTAGACCTTGTTTAGTGCCACAAACATCATTTTAGACCTTGTTTAGTGTCACAAACATGTTTTTAGACCTTGTTTAGTGTCACAAACATGTTTTTAGACCTTGTTTAGTGTCACAAACATGTTTTTAGACCTTGTTTAGTGTCACAAACATGATTTTAGACCTTGTTTAGCTCCACAAACATGATTTTAGACCTTGTTTAGTGCCACAAACATGTTTTTAGACCTTGTTTAGTGTCACAAACATGATTTTAGACCTTGTTTAGTGTCACAAACATGTTTTTAGACCTTGTTTAGTGTCACAAACATGTTTTTAGACCTTGTTTAGTGTCACAAACATGTTTTTAGACCTTGTTTAGTGCCACAAACATGTTTTTAGACCTTGTTTAGCTCCACAAACATCATTTTAGACCTTGTTTAGTGTCACAAACATGTTTTTAGACCTTGTTTAGTGCCACAAACATGATTTTAGACCTTGTTTAGCTCCACAAACATGTTTTTAGACCTTGTTTAGTGTCACAAACATGTTTTTAGACCTTGTTTAGTGCCACAAACATGATTTTAGACCTTGTTTAGCGCCACAAACATGTTTTTAGACCTTGTTTAGTGTCACAAACATGTTTTTAGACCTTGTTTAGTGTCACAAACATGTTTTTAGACCTTGTTTAGTGCCACAAACATGTTTTTAGACCTTGTTTAGTCCACAAACATGTTTTTAGACCTTGTTTAGTGTCACAAACATGTTTTTAGACCTTGTTTAGTGTCACAAACATGTTTTTAGACCTTGTTTAGTGTCACAAACATGATTTTAGACCTTGTTTAGTGTCACAAACATGTTTTTAGACCTTGTTTAGTGTCACAAACATCATTTTAGACCTTGTTTAGTGCCACAAACATGTTTTTAGACCTTGTTTAGTGCCACAAACATCATTTTAGACCTTGTTTAGTGCCACAAACATGTTTTTAGACCTTGTTTAGTGTCACAAACATGTTTTTAGACCTTGTTTAGTGTCACAAACATGTTTTTAGACCTTGTTTAGTGTCACAAACATGTTTTTAGACCTTGTTTAGTGTCACAAACATGTTTTTAGACCTTGTTTAGTGTCACAAACATGTTTTTAGACCTTGTTTAGTGTCACAAACATGTTTTTAGACCTTGTTTAGTGTCACAAACATGTTTTTAGACCTTGTTTAGTGCCACAAACATGTTTTTAGACCTTGTTTAGTGTCACAAACATGTTTTTAGACCTTGTTTAGTGTCACAAACATGTTTTTAGACCTTGTTTAGTGCCACAAACATGATTTTAGACCTTGTTTAGTGTCCACAAACATGTTTTTAGACCTTGTTTAGTGTCACAAACATGTTTTTAGACCTTGTTTAGTGTCACAAACATGATTTTAGACCTTGTTTAGCTCCACAAACATCATTTTAGACCTTGTTTAGTGTCACAAACATGTTTTTAGACCTTGTTTAGTGTCACAAACATGTTTTTAGAGCATGTTTAGTGCCACAAACATCATTTTAGACCTTGTTTAGCGCCGCAAACATGTTTTTAGACCTTGTTTAGTGTCACAAACATGTTTTTAGACCTTGTTTAGTGTCCACAAACATGATTTTAGACCTTGTTTAGTGCCACAAACATGATTTTAGACCTTGTTTAGTGTCACAAACATGTTTTTAGACCTTGTTTAGTGTCACAAACATGATTTTAGACCTTGTTTAGTGCCACAAACATGTTTTTAGACCTTGTTTAGTGTCACAAACATGTTTTTAGACCTTGTTTAGTGCCACAAACATGTTTTTAGACCTTGTTTAGTGTCACAAACATGATTTTAGACCTTGTTTAGCACAAACATCATTTTAGACCTTGTTTAGTGTCACAAACATGTTTTTAGACCTTGTTTAGTGTCACAAACATGTTTTTAGACCTTGTTTAGTGTCACAAACATGATTTTAGACCTTGTTTAGTGCCACAAACATGTTTTTAGACCTTGTTTAGTGTCACAAACATCATTTTAGACCTTGTTTAGCGCCACAAACATGTTTTTAGACCTTGTTTAGTGCCACAAACATCATTTTAGACCTTGTTTAGCGCCACAAACATGTTTTTAGACCTTGTTTAGTGTCACAAACATGTTTTTAGACCTTGTTTAGTGTCACAAACATGTTTTTAGACCTTGTTTAGTGTCACAAACATGTTTTTAGACCTTGTTTAGTGTCACAAACATGTTTTTAGACCTTGTTTAGTGTCACAAACATGTTTTTAGACCTTGTTTAGTGTCACAAACATGTTTTTAGACCTTGTTTAGTGCCACAAACATGTTTTAGACCTTGTTTAGCTCCACAAACATCATTTTAGACCTTGTTTAGTGTCACAAACATGTTTTTAGACCTTGTTTAGTGTCACAAACATGTTTTTAGACCTTGTTTAGTGTCACAAACATGTTTTTAGACCTTGTTTAGCTCCACAAACATCATTTTAGACCTTGTTTAGTGTCACAAACATGTTTTTAGACCATGTTTAGTGCCACAAACATGATTTTAGACCTTGTTTAGCTCCACAAACATGTTTTTAGACCTTGTTTAGTGTCACAAACATGTTTTTAGACCTTGTTTAGTGTCACAAACATGATTTTAGACCTTGTTTAGCTCCACAAACATCATTTTAGACCTTGTTTAGTGTCACAAACATGTTTTTAGACCTTGTTTAGTGTCACAAACATGTTTTTAGAGCTTGTTTAGTGCCACAAACATCATTTTAGACCTTGTTTAGCGCCGCAAACATGTTTTTAGACCTTGTTTAGTGTCACAAACATGATTTTAGACCTTGTTTAGTCCACAAACATGATTTTAGACCTTGTTTAGTGCCATAAACATGATTTTAGACCTTGTTTAGTGTCACAAACATGATTTTAGACCTTGTTTAGTGTCACAAACATCATTTTAGACCTTGTTTAGTGTCACAAACATGTTTTTAGACCTTGTTTAGTGTCACAAACATGTTTTTAGACCTTGTTTAGTGTCACAAACATGATTTTAGAGCTTGTTTAGTGCCACAAACATGTTTTTAGACCTTGTTTAGCTCCACAAACATCATTTTAGAGCTTGTTTAGTGTCACAAACATGTTTTTAGACCTTGTTTAGTGCCACAAACATGTTTTTAGACCTTGTTTAGTGCCACAAACATCATTTTAGACCTTGTTTAGCGCCACAAACATCATTTTAGACCTTGTTTAGTGTCACAAACATGTTTTTAGACCTTGTTTAGTGTCACAAACATGTTTTTAGACCTTGTTTAGTGCCACAAACATGATTTTAGACCTTGTTTAGCTCCACAAACATCATTTTAGACCTTGTTTAGTGTCACAAACATGTTTTTAGACCTTGTTTAGTGTCACAAACATGTTTTTAGACCTTGTTTAGTGTCACAAACATGTTTTTAGACCTTGTTTAGTGTCCACAAACATGTTTTTAGACCTTGTTTAGTGTCACAAACATGTTTTTAGACCTTGTTTAGTGTCACAAACATGTTTTTAGACCTTGTTTAGTGTCACAAACATGTTTTTAGACCTTGTTTAGTGCCACAAACATGTTTTTAGACCTTGTTTAGCTCCACAAACATCATTTTAGACCTTGTTTAGTGTCACAAACATGTTTTTAGACCTTGTTTAGTGTCACAAACATGTTTTTAGACCTTGTTTAGTGCCACAAACATGTTTTTAGACCTTGTTTAGCTCCACAAACATCATTTTAGACCTTGTTTAGTGTCACAAACATGTTTTTAGAGCTTGTTTAGTGCCACAAACATGATTTTAGACCTTGTTTAGCTCCACAAACATGTTTTTAGACCTTGTTTAGTGTCACAAACATGTTTTTAGACCTTGTTTAGTGTCACAAACATGATTTTAGACCTTGTTTAGCTCCACAAACATCATTTTAGACCTTGTTTAGTGTCACAAACATGTTTTTAGACCTTGTTTAGTGTCACAAACATGTTTTTAGAGCTTGTTTAGTGTCCACAAACATCATTTTAGACCTTGTTTAGTGTCACAAACATGTTTTTAGACCTTGTTTAGTGTCACAAACATGTTTTTAGACCTTGTTTAGTGTCACAAACATGTTTTTAGACCTTGTTTAGTGTCACAAACATGATTTTAGACCTTGTTTAGCTCCACAAACATCATTTTAGACCTTGTTTAGTGTCACAAACATCATTTTAGACCTTGTTTAGCGCCGCAAACATGTTTTTAGACCTTGTTTAGTGTCACAAACATGATTTTAGACCTTGTTTAGTGTCCACAAACATCATTTTAGACCTTGTTTAGTGTCACAAACATGTTTTTAGACCTTGTTTAGTGTCACAAACATGTTTTTAGACCTTGTTTAGTGTCACAAACATGATTTTAGACCTTGTTTAGTGCCACAAACATGTTTTTAGACCTTGTTTAGTGTCACAAACATCATTTTAGACCTTGTTTAGCGCCGCAAACATGTTTTTAGACCTTGTTTAGTGTCACAAACATCATTTTAGACCTTGTTTAGCGCCACAAACATGTTTTTAGACCTTGTTTAGTGTCACAAACATGTTTTTAGACCTTGTTTAGTGTCACAAACATGTTTTTAGACCTTGTTTAGTGTCACAAACATGTTTTTAGACCTTGTTTAGTGTCAAACATGTTTTTAGACCTTGTTTAGTGTCACAAACATGTTTTTAGACCTTGTTTAGTGCCACAAACATGTTTTTAGACCTTGTTTAGTGTCACAAACATCATTTTAGACCTTGTTTAGCTCCACAAACATCATTTTAGACCTTGTTTAGTGTCACAAACATGTTTTTAGACCTTGTTTAGTGTCACAAACATGTTTTTAGACCTTGTTTAGTGCCACAAACATGTTTTTAGACCTTGTTTAGTGTCCACAAACATGTTTTTAGACCTTGTTTAGTGTCACAAACATGTTTTTAGAGCATGTTTAGTGCCATAAACATGATTTTAGACCTTGTTTAGCTCCACAAACATGTTTTTAGACCTTGTTTAGTGTCACAAACATGTTTTTAGACCTTGTTTAGTGTCACAAACATGATTTTAGACCTTGTTTAGCTCCACAAACATCATTTTAGACCTTGTTTAGTGTCACAAACATGTTTTTAGACCTTGTTTAGTGTCACAAACATGTTTTTAGACCTTGTTTAGTGCCACAAACATCATTTTAGACCTTGTTTAGCGCCGCAAACATGTTTTTAGACCTTGTTTAGTGTCACAAACATGTTTTTAGACCTTGTTTAGTGTCCACAAACATCATTTTAGACCTTGTTTAGTGTCACAAACATGTTTTTAGACCTTGTTTAGTGTCACAAACATGTTTTTAGACCTTGTTTAGTGTCACAAACATGTTTTTAGACCTTGTTTAGTGTCACAAACATGATTTTAGACCTTGTTTAGCTCCACAAACATCATTTTAGACCTTGTTTAGTGTCACAAACATCATTTTAGACCTTGTTTAGCGCCGCAAACATGTTTTTAGACCTTGTTTAGTGTCACAAACATGATTTTAGACCTTGTTTAGCTCCACAAACATCATTTTAGACCTTGTTTAGTGTCACAAACATGTTTTTAGACCTTGTTTAGTGTCACAAACATGTTTTTAGACCTTGTTTAGTGTCACAAACATGATTTTAGAGCTTGTTTAGTGCCACAAACATGTTTTTAGACCTTGTTTAGTGTCACAAACATCATTTTAGACCTTGTTTAGTGCCACAAACATGTTTTTAGACCTTGTTTAGTGCCACAAACATCATTTTAGACCTTGTTTAGCGCCACAAACATGTTTTTAGACCTTGTTTAGTGTCACAAACATGTTTTTAGACCTTGTTTAGTGTCACAAACATGTTTTTAGACCTTGTTTAGTGTCACAAACATGTTTTTAGACCTTGTTTAGTGTCGCAAACATGTTTTTAGACCTTGTTTAGTGTCACAAACATGTTTTTAGACCTTGTTTAGTGTCACAAACATGTTTTTAGAGCTTGTTTAGTGCCACAAACATCATTTTAGACCTTGTTTAGCTCCACAAACATCATTTTAGACCTTGTTTAGTGTCACAAACATGTTTTTAGACCTTGTTTAGTGTCACAAACATGTTTTTAGACCTTGTTTAGTGCCACAAACATGTTTTTAGACCTTGTTTAGTGTCCACAAACATCATTTTAGAGCTTGTTTAGTGTCACAAACATGTTTTTAGAGCATGTTTAGTGCCATAAACATGATTTTAGACCTTGTTTAGCTCCACAAACATGTTTTTAGACCTTGTTTAGTGTCACAAACATGTTTTTAGACCTTGTTTAGTGTCACAAACATGATTTTAGACCTTGTTTAGCTCCACAAACATCATTTTAGACCTTGTTTAGTGTCACAAACATGTTTTTAGACCTTGTTTAGTGTCACAAACATGTTTTTAGACCTTGTTTAGTGCCACAAACATCATTTTAGACCTTGTTTAGCGCCGCAAACATGTTTTTAGACCTTGTTTAGTGTCACAAACATGATTTTAGACCTTGTTTAGCTCCACAAACATGATTTTAGACCTTGTTTAGTGCCACAAACATGATTTTAGACCTTGTTTAGTGTCACAAACATGATTTTAGACCTTGTTTAGCTCCACAAACATCATTTTAGACCTTGTTTAGTGTCACAAACATGTTTTTAGACCTTGTTTAGTGTCACAAACATGTTTTTAGACCTTGTTTAGTGCCACAAACATCATTTTAGACCTTGTTTAGTGCCACAAACATGTTTTTAGACCTTGTTTAGTGTCACAAACATGTTTTTAGACCTTGTTTAGTGTCACAAACATGTTTTTAGACCTTGTTTAGTGTCACAAACATGTTTTTAGACCTTGTTTAGTGTCACAAACATGTTTTTAGACCTTGTTTAGTGTCACAAACATGTTTTTAGACCTTGTTTAGTGTCACAAACATGATTTTAGACCTTGTTTAGCTCCACAAACATCATTTTAGACCTTGTTTAGTGTCACAAACATCATTTTAGACCTTGTTTAGCGCCACAAACATGTTTTTAGACCTTGTTTAGTGTCACAAACATGATTTTAGACCTTGTTTAGCTCCACAAACATCATTTTAGACCTTGTTTAGTGTCACAAACATGTTTTTAGACCTTGTTTAGTGTCACAAACATGTTTTTAGACCTTGTTTAGTGTCACAAACATGATTTTAGAGCTTGTTTAGTGCCACAAACATGTTTTTAGACCTTGTTTAGTGTCACAAACATCATTTTAGACCTTGTTTAGCGCCGCAAACATGTTTTTAGAGCTTGTTTAGTGCCACAAACATCATTTTAGACCTTGTTTAGCGCCACAAACATGTTTTTAGACCGTGTTTAGTGTCGCAAACATGTTTTTAGACCTTGTTTAGTGTCACAAACATGTTTTTAGACCTTGTTTAGTGTCACAAACATGTTTTTAGACCTTGTTTAGTGTCACAAACATGTTTTTAGACCTTGTTTAGTGTCACAAACATGTTTTTAGACCTTGTTTAGTGTCACAAACATGTTTTTAGACCTTGTTTAGTGCCACAAACATCATTTTAGACCTTGTTTAGCTCCACAAACATCATTTTAGACCTTGTTTAGTGTCACAAACATGTTTTTAGACCTTGTTTAGTGTCACAAACATGTTTTTAGACTTGTTTAGTGCCACAAACATGTTTTTAGACCTTGTTTAGCTCCACAAACATCATTTTAGAGCTTGTTTAGTGTCACAAACATGTTTTTAGAGCATGTTTAGTGCCATAAACATGATTTTAGACCTTGTTTAGCTCCACAAACATGTTTTTAGACCTTGTTTAGTGTCACAAACATGTTTTTAGACCTTGTTTAGTGTCACAAACATGATTTTAGACCTTGTTTAGCTCCACAAACATCATTTTAGACCTTGTTTAGTGTCACAAACATGTTTTTAGACCTTGTTTAGTGTCACAAACATGTTTTTAGAGCATGTTTAGTGCCACAAACATCATTTTAGACCTTGTTTAGCGCCGCAAACATGTTTTTAGACCTTGTTTAGTGTCACAAACATGATTTTAGACCTTGTTTAGCTCCACAAACATGATTTTAGACCTTGTTTAGTGCCACAAACATGATTTTAGACCTTGTTTAGTGTCACAAACATGATTTTAGACCTTGTTTAGCTCCACAAACATGTTTTTAGACCTTGTTTAGTGTCACAAACATGTTTTTAGACCTTGTTTAGTGTCACAAACATGTTTTTAGACCTTGTTTAGTGTCACAAACATGATTTTAGAGCTTGTTTAGTGCCACAAACATGTTTTTAGACCTTGTTTAGCTCCACAAACATCATTTTAGAGCTTGTTTAGTGTCACAAACATGTTTTTAGACCTTGTTTAGTGCCACAAACATGTTTTTAGACCTTGTTTAGTGCCACAAACATCATTTTAGACCTTGTTTAGCGCCGCAAACATCATTTTAGACCTTGTTTAGTGTCACAAACATGTTTTTAGACCTTGTTTAGTGTCACAAACATGTTTTTAGAGCATGTTTAGTGCCATAAACATGATTTTAGACCTTGTTTAGCTCCACAAACATCATTTTAGACCTTGTTTAGTGTCACAAACATGTTTTTAGACCTTGTTTAGTGTCACAAACATGTTTTTAGACCTTGTTTAGTGTCACAAACATGTTTTTAGACCTTGTTTAGTGTCACAAACATGTTTTTAGACCTTGTTTAGTGTCGCAAAAACATGTTTTTAGACCTTGTTTAGTGTCACAAACATGTTTTTAGACCTTGTTTAGTGTCACAAACATGTTTTTAGAGCTTGTTTAGTGCCACAAACATCATTTTAGACCTTGTTTAGCTCCACAAACATCATTTTAGACCTTGTTTAGTGTCACAAACATGTTTTTAGACCTTGTTTAGTGTCACAAACATGTTTTTAGAGCTTGTTTAGTGCCACAAACATGTTTTTAGACCTTGTTTAGCTCCACAAACATCATTTTAGAGCTTGTTTAGTGTCACAAACATGTTTTTAGAGCATGTTTAGTGCCATAAACATGATTTTAGACCTTGTTTAGCTCCACAAACATGTTTTTAGACCTTGTTTAGTGTCACAAACATGTTTTTAGACCTTGTTTAGTGTCACAAACATGATTTTAGACCTTGTTTAGCTCCACAAACATCATTTTAGACCTTGTTTAGTGTCACAAACATGTTTTTAGACCTTGTTTAGTGTCACAAACATGTTTTTAGAGCATGTTTAGTGCCACAAACATCATTTTAGACCTTGTTTAGTGTCACAAACATGTTTTTAGACCTTGTTTAGTGTCACAAACATGTTTTTAGACCTTGTTTAGTGTCACAAACATGTTTTTAGACCTTGTTTAGTGTCACAAACATGATTTTAGACCTTGTTTAGCTCCACAAACATCATTTTAGACCTTGTTTAGTGTCACAAACATGTTTTTAGACCTTGTTTAGTGTCACAAACATGTTTTTAGACCTTGTTTAGTGTCACAAACATGTTTTTAGACCTTGTTTAGTGTCGCAAACATGTTTTTAGACCTTGTTTAGTGTCACAAACATGTTTTTAGACCTTGTTTAGTGTCACAAACATGTTTTTAGACCTTGTTTAGTGTCACAAACATGTTTTTAGAGCTTGTTTAGTGCCACAAACATCATTTTAGACCTTGTTTAGCTCCACAAACATCATTTTAGACCTTGTTTAGTGTCACAAACATGTTTTTAGACCTTGTTTAGTGTCACAAACATGTTTTTAGAGCTTGTTTAGTGCCACAAACATGTTTTTAGACCTTGTTTAGCTCCACAAACATCATTTTAGAGCTTGTTTAGTGTCACAAACATGTTTTTAGAGCATGTTTAGTGCCATAAACATGATTTTAGACCTTGTTTAGCTCCACAAACATGTTTTTAGACCTTGTTTAGTGTCACAAACATGTTTTTAGACCTTGTTTAGTGTCACAAACATGATTTTAGACCTTGTTTAGCTCCACAAACATCATTTTAGACCTTGTTTAGTGTCACAAACATGTTTTTAGACCTTGTTTAGTGTCACAAACATGTTTTTAGAGCATGTTTAGCTCCACAAACATCATTTTAGACCTTGTTTAGTGTCACAAACATGTTTTTAGACCTTGTTTAGTGTCACAAACATGTTTTTAGACCTTGTTTAGTGTCACAAACATGTTTTTAGACCTTGTTTAGTGTCACAAACATGATTTTAGACCTTGTTTAGCTCCACAAACATCATTTTAGACCTTGTTTAGTGTCACAAACATGTTTTTAGACCTTGTTTAGTGTCACAAACATGATTTTAGACCTTGTTTAGCTCCACAAACATGTTTTTAGACCTTGTTTAGTGTCACAAACATGTTTTTAGACCTTGTTTAGTGTCACAAACATGATTTTAGACCTTGTTTAGCTCCACAAACATCATTTTAGACCTTGTTTAGTGTCACAAACATGTTTTTAGAGCTTGTTTAGTGCCACAAACATGTTTTTAGACCTTGTTTAGCTCCACAAACATGTTTTTAGACCTTGTTTAGTGTCACAAACATGTTTTTAGACCTTGTTTAGTGTCACAAACATGATTTTAGACCTTGTTTAGCTCCACAAACATCATTTTAGACCTTGTTTAGTGTCACAAACATGTTTTTAGACCTTGTTTAGTGTCACAAACATGTTTTTAGAGCTTGTTTAGCTGTCCACAAACATCATTTTAGACCTTGTTTAGTGTCACAAACATGTTTTTAGACCTTGTTTAGTGTCACAAACATGTTTTTAGACCTTGTTTAGTGTCACAAACATGTTTTTAGACCTTGTTTAGTGTCACAAACATGATTTTAGACCTTGTTTAGCTCCACAAACATCATTTTAGACCTTGTTTAGTGTCACAAACATGTTTTTAGACCTTGTTTAGTGTCACAAACATGATTTTAGACCTTGTTTAGCTCCACAAACATGTTTTTAGACCTTGTTTAGTGTCACAAACATGTTTTTAGACCTTGTTTAGTGTCACAAACATGATTTTAGACCTTGTTTAGCTCCACAAACATCATTTTAGACCTTGTTTAGTGTCACAAACATGTTTTTAGACCTTGTTTAGTGCCACAAACATGTTTTTAGACCTTGTTTAGCTCCACAAACATCATTTTAGACCTTGTTTAGTGTCACAAACATGTTTTTAGAGCATGTTTAGTGCCATAAACATGATTTTAGACCTTGTTTAGCTCCACAAACATGTTTTTAGACCTTGTTTAGTGTCACAAACATGTTTTTAGACCTTGTTTAGTGTCACAAACATGATTTTAGACCTTGTTTAGCTCCACAAACATCATTTTAGACCTTGTTTAGTGTCACAAACATGTTTTTAGACCTTGTTTAGTGTCACAAACATGTTTTTAGAGCATGTTTAGCTCCACAAACATCATTTTAGACCTTGTTTAGTGTCACAAACATGTTTTTAGACCTTGTTTAGTGTCACAAACATGTTTTTAGACCTTGTTTAGTGTCACAAACATGATTTTAGACCTTGTTTAGCTCCACAAACATGATTTTAGACCTTGTTTAGTGCCATAAACATGATTTTAGACCTTGTTTAGTGTCACAAACATGATTTTAGACCTTGTTTAGCTCCACAAACATCATTTTAGACCTTGTTTAGTGTCACAAACATGTTTTTAGACCTTGTTTAGTGTCACAAACATGTTTTTAGACCTTGTTTAGTGTCACAAACATGTTTTTAGACCTTGTTTAGTGTCCACAAACATCATTTTAGACCTTGTTTAGTGTCACAAACATGTTTTTAGACCTTGTTTAGTGCCACAAACATGATTTTAGACCTTGTTTAGCTCCACAAACATGTTTTTAGACCTTGTTTAGTGTCACAAACATGTTTTTAGACCTTGTTTAGTGCCACAAACATCATTTTAGACCTTGTTTAGCTCCACAAACATCATTTTAGACCTTGTTTAGTGTCACAAACATGTTTTTAGACCTTGTTTAGTGTCACAAACATGTTTTTAGAGCTTGTTTAGTGCCACAAACATGTTTTTAGACCTTGTTTAGCTCCACAAACATCATTTTAGACCTTGTTTAGTGTCACAAACATGTTTTTAGACCTTGTTTAGTGTCACAAACATGTTTTTAGAGCATGTTTAGTGCCACAAACATCATTTTAGACCTTGTTTAGCGCCGCAAACATGTTTTTAGACCTTGTTTAGTGTCACAAACATGTTTTTAGACCTTGTTTAGTGCCACAAACATGATTTTAGACCTTGTTTAGTGCCACAAACATGATTTTAGACCTTGTTTAGTGTCACAAACATGATTTTAGACCTTGTTTAGCTCCACAAACATCATTTTAGACCTTGTTTAGTGTCACAAACATGTTTTTAGACCTTGTTTAGTGTCACAAACATGTTTTTAGACCTTGTTTAGTGTCACAAACATGATTTTAGAGCTTGTTTAGTGCCACAAACATGTTTTTAGACCTTGTTTAGTGTCACAAACATCATTTTAGACCTTGTTTAGCGCCGCAAACATGTTTTTAGAGCTTGTTTAGTGCCACAAACATCATTTTAGACCTTGTTTAGCGCCACAAACATGTTTTTAGACCTTGTTTAGTGTCACAAACATGTTTTTAGACCTTGTTTAGTGTCACAAACATGTTTTTAGACCTTGTTTAGTGTCACAAACATGTTTTTAGACCTTGTTTAGTGTCACAAACATGATTTTAGAGCTTGTTTAGTGCCACAAACATGTTTTTAGACCTTGTTTAGTGTCACAAACATCATTTTAGACCTTGTTTAGCGCCGCAAACATGTTTTTAGAGCTTGTTTAGTGCCACAAACATCATTTTAGACCTTGTTTAGCGCCACAAACATGTTTTTAGACCTTGTTTAGTGTCACAAACATGTTTTTAGACCTTGTTTAGTGTCACAAACATGTTTTTAGACCTTGTTTAGTGTCACAAACATGTTTTTAGACCTTGTTTAGTGTCACAAACATGTTTTTAGACCTTGTTTAGTGTCACAAACATGATTTTAGACCTTGTTTAGCTCCACAAACATGTTTTTAGACCTTGTTTAGTGTCACAAACATGTTTTTAGACCTTGTTTAGTGTCACAAACATGATTTTAGACCTTGTTTAGCTCCACAAACATCATTTTAGACCTTGTTTAGTGTCACAAACATGTTTTTAGAGCTTGTTTAGTGCCACAAACATGTTTTTAGACCTTGTTTAGCTCCACAAACATGTTTTTAGACCTTGTTTAGTGTCACAAACATGTTTTTAGACCTTGTTTAGTGTCACAAACATGATTTTAGACCTTGTTTAGCTCCACAAACATCATTTTAGACCTTGTTTAGTGTCACAAACATGTTTTTAGACCTTGTTTAGTGTCACAAACATGTTTTTAGAGCATGTTTAGCTCCACAAACATCATTTTAGACCTTGTTTAGTGTCACAAACATGTTTTTAGACCTTGTTTAGTGTCACAAACATGTTTTTAGACCTTGTTTAGTGTCACAAACATGTTTTTAGACCTTGTTTAGTGTCACAAACATGATTTTAGACCTTGTTTAGCTCCACAAACATCATTTTAGACCTTGTTTAGTGTCACAAACATGTTTTTAGACCTTGTTTAGTGTCACAAACATGATTTTAGACCTTGTTTAGCTCCACAAACATGTTTTTAGACCTTGTTTAGTGTCACAAACATGTTTTTAGACCTTGTTTAGTGTCACAAACATGATTTTAGACCTTGTTTAGCTCCACAAACATCATTTTAGACCTTGTTTAGTGTCACAAACATGTTTTTAGAGCTTGTTTAGTGCCACAAACATGTTTTTAGACCTTGTTTAGCTCCACAAACATCATTTTAGAGCTTGTTTAGTGTCACAAACATGTTTTTAGAGCATGTTTAGTGCCATAAACATGATTTTAGACCTTGTTTAGCTCCACAAACATGTTTTTAGACCTTGTTTAGTGTCACAAACATGTTTTTAGACCTTGTTTAGTGTCACAAACATGATTTTAGACCTTGTTTAGCTCCACAAACATCATTTTAGACCTTGTTTAGTGTCACAAACATGTTTTTAGACCTTGTTTAGTGTCACAAACATGTTTTTAGACATGTTTAGCTCCACAAACATCATTTTAGACCTTGTTTAGTGTCACAAACATGTTTTTAGACCTTGTTTAGTGTCACAAACATGTTTTTAGACCTTGTTTAGTGTCACAAACATGATTTTAGACCTTGTTTAGCTCCACAAACATGATTTTAGACCTTGTTTAGTGCCATAAACATGATTTTAGACCTTGTTTAGTGTCACAAACATGATTTTAGACCTTGTTTAGCTCCACAAACATCATTTTAGACCTTGTTTAGTGTCACAAACATGTTTTTAGACCTTGTTTAGTGTCACAAACATGTTTTTAGAGCTTGTTTAGTGCCACAAACATGTTTTTAGACCTTGTTTAGCTCCACAAACATCATTTTAGAGCTTGTTTAGTGTCACAAACATGTTTTTAGAGCATGTTTAGTGCCATAAACATGATTTTAGACCTTGTTTAGCTCCACAAACATGTTTTTAGACCTTGTTTAGTGTCACAAACATGTTTTTAGAGCTTGTTTAGTGCCACAAACATCATTTTAGACCTTGTTTAGCTCCACAAACATCATTTTAGACCTTGTTTAGTGTCACAAACATGTTTTTAGACCTTGTTTAGTGTCACAAACATGTTTTTAGAGCTTGTTTAGTGCCACAAACATGTTTTTAGACCTTGTTTAGCTCCACAAACATCATTTTAGACCTTGTTTAGTGTCACAAACATGTTTTTAGACCTTGTTTAGTGTCACAAACATGTTTTTAGAGCATGTTTAGTGCCACAAACATCATTTTAGACCTTGTTTAGCGCCGCAAACATGTTTTTAGACCTTGTTTAGTGTCACAAACATGTTTTTAGACCTTGTTTAGCTCCACAAACATGATTTTAGACCTTGTTTAGTGCCATAAACATGATTTTAGACCTTGTTTAGTGTCACAAACATGATTTTAGACCTTGTTTAGCTCCACAAACATCATTTTAGACCTTGTTTAGTGTCACAAACATGTTTTTAGACCTTGTTTAGTGTCACAAACATGTTTTTAGACCTTGTTTAGTGTCACAAACATGATTTTAGACCTTGTTTAGCTCCACAAACATCATTTTAGACCTTGTTTAGTGTCACAAACATGTTTTTAGAGCTTGTTTAGTGCCACAAACATGTTTTTAGACCTTGTTTAGCTCCACAAACATCATTTTAGAGCTTGTTTAGTGTCACAAACATGTTTTTAGAGCATGTTTAGTGCCATAAACATGATTTTAGACCTTGTTTAGCTCCACAAACATGTTTTTAGACCTTGTTTAGTGTCACAAACATGTTTTTAGACCTTGTTTAGTGTCACAAACATGATTTTAGACCTTGTTTAGCTCCACAAACATCATTTTAGACCTTGTTTAGTGTCACAAACATGTTTTTAGACCTTGTTTAGTGTCACAAACATGTTTTTAGAGCATGTTTAGCTCCACAAACATCATTTTAGACCTTGTTTAGTGTCACAAACATGTTTTTAGACCTTGTTTAGTGTCACAAACATGTTTTTAGACCTTGTTTAGTGTCACAAACATGATTTTAGACCTTGTTTAGCTCCACAAACATGATTTTAGACCTTGTTTAGTGCCACAAACATGATTTTAGACCTTGTTTAGTGTCACAAACATGATTTTAGACCTTGTTTAGCTCCACAAACATCATTTTAGACCTTGTTTAGTGTCACAAACATGTTTTTAGACCTTGTTTAGTGTCACAAACATGTTTTTAGAGCTTGTTTAGTGCCACAAACATGTTTTTAGACCTTGTTTAGCTCCACAAACATCATTTTAGAGCTTGTTTAGTGTCACAAACATGTTTTTAGAGCATGTTTAGTGCCATAAACATGATTTTAGACCTTGTTTAGCTCCACAAACATGTTTTTAGACCTTGTTTAGTGTCACAAACATGTTTTTAGACCTTGTTTAGTGCCACAAACATGTTTTTAGACCTTGTTTAGCTCCACAAACATCATTTTAGACCTTGTTTAGTGTCACAAACATGTTTTTAGACCTTGTTTAGTGTCACAAACATGTTTTTAGAGCTTGTTTAGTGCCACAAACATGTTTTTAGACCTTGTTTAGCTCCACAAACATCATTTTAGAGCTTGTTTAGTGTCACAAACATGTTTTTAGACCTTGTTTAGTGTCACAAACATGTTTTTAGAGCATGTTTAGTGCCACAAACATCATTTTAGACCTTGTTTAGCGCCGCAAACATGTTTTTAGACCTTGTTTAGTGTCGCAAACATGTTTTTAGACCTTGTTTAGCTCCACAAACATGATTTTAGACCTTGTTTAGTGCCATAAACATGATTTTAGACCTTGTTTAGTGTCACAAACATGATTTTAGACCTTGTTTAGCTCCACAAACATCATTTTAGACCTTGTTTAGTGTCACAAACATGTTTTTAGACCTTGTTTAGTGTCACAAACATGTTTTTAGACCTTGTTTAGTGTCACAAACATGATTTTAGACCTTGTTTAGTGCCACAAACATGTTTTTAGACCTTGTTTAGTGTCACAAACATCATTTTAGACCTTGTTTAGCGCCACAAACATGTTTTTAGAGCCTTGTTTAGTGCCACAAACATCATTTTAGACCTTGTTTAGCGCCACAAACATGTTTTTAGACCGTGTTTAGTGTCGCAAACATGTTTTTAGACCTTGTTTAGTGTCACAAACATGTTTTTAGACCTTGTTTAGTGTCACAAACATGTTTTTAGACCTTGTTTAGTGTCACAAACATGATTTTAGAGCTTGTTTAGTGCCACAAACATGTTTTTAGACCTTGTTTAGTGTCACAAACATCATTTTAGACCTTGTTTAGCGCCGCAAACATGTTTTTAGAGCTTGTTTAGTGCCACAAACATCATTTTAGACCTTGTTTAGCGCCACAAACATGTTTTTAGACCTTGTTTAGTGTCGCAAACATGTTTTTAGACCTTGTTTAGTGTCACAAACATGTTTTTAGACCTTGTTTAGTGTCACAAACATGTTTTTAGACCTTGTTTAGTGTCACAAACATGTTTTTAGACCTTGTTTAGTGTCACAAACATGTTTTTAGACCTTGTTTAGTGTCACAAACATGTTTTTAGACCTTGTTTAGTGCCACAAACATGTTTTTAGACCTTGTTTAGTGTCACAAACATGTTTTTAGACCTTGTTTAGTGTCACAAACATGTTTTTAGACCTTGTTTAGTGTCACAAACATGTTTTTAGACCTTGTTTAGTGTCACAAACATGTTTTTAGACCTTGTTTAGTGTCACAAACATGTTTTTAGACCTTGTTTAGTGTCACAAACATGATTTTAGACCTTGTTTAGCTCCACAAACATGTTTTTAGACCTTGTTTAGTGTCACAAACATGTTTTTAGACCTTGTTTAGTGTCACAAACATGATTTTAGACCTTGTTTAGCTCCACAAACATCATTTTAGACCTTGTTTAGTGTCACAAACATGTTTTTAGACCTTGTTTAGTGCCATAAACATGTTTTTAGACCTTGTTTAGTGCCACAAACATGTTTTTAGACCTTGTTTAGTGTCACAAACATGTTTTTAGACCTTGTTTAGTGTCACAAACATGATTTTAGACCTTGTTTAGCTCCACAAACATCATTTTAGACCTTGTTTAGTGTCACAAACATGTTTTTAGACCTTGTTTAGTGTCACAAACATGTTTTTAGAGCATGTTTAGTGTCCACAAACATCATTTTAGACCTTGTTTAGTGTCACAAACATGTTTTTAGACCTTGTTTAGTGTCACAAACATGTTTTTAGACCTTGTTTAGTGTCACAAACATGTTTTTAGACCTTGTTTAGTGTCACAAACATGATTTTAGACCTTGTTTAGCTGTCACAAACATCATTTTTTAGACCTTGTTTAGTGTCACAAACATGTTTTTAGACCTTGTTTAGTGTCACAAACATGATTTTAGACCTTGTTTAGCTCCACAAACATGTTTTTAGACCTTGTTTAGTGTCACAAACATGTTTTTAGACCTTGTTTAGTGTCACAAACATGATTTTAGACCTTGTTTAGCTCCACAAACATCATTTTAGACCTTGTTTAGTGTCACAAACATGTTTTTAGACCTTGTTTAGTGCCACAAACATGTTTTTAGACCTTGTTTAGTGTCCACAAACATGTTTTTAGACCTTGTTTAGTGTCACAAACATGTTTTTAGAGCATGTTTAGTGCCACAAACATGATTTTAGACCTTGTTTAGCTGTCACAAACATGTTTTTAGACCTTGTTTAGTGTCACAAACATGTTTTTAGACCTTGTTTAGTGTCACAAACATGATTTTAGACCTTGTTTAGCTCCACAAACATCATTTTAGACCTTGTTTAGTGTCACAAACATGTTTTTAGACCTTGTTTAGTGTCACAAACATGTTTTTAGAGCTTGTTTAGCTCCACAAACATCATTTTAGACCTTGTTTAGTGTCACAAACATGTTTTTAGACCTTGTTTAGTGTCACAAACATGTTTTTAGACCTTGTTTAGTGTCACAAACATGATTTTAGACCTTGTTTAGTCCACAAACATGATTTTAGACCTTGTTTAGTGCCACAAACATGATTTTAGACCTTGTTTAGTGTCACAAACATGATTTTAGACCTTGTTTAGCTCCACAAACATCATTTTAGACCTTGTTTAGTGTCACAAACATGTTTTTAGACCTTGTTTAGTGTCACAAACATGTTTTTAGACCTTGTTTAGTGCCACAAACATGTTTTTAGACCTTGTTTAGTGTCCACAAACATGTTTTTAGACCTTGTTTAGTGTCACAAACATGTTTTTAGAGCATGTTTAGTGCCACAAACATGATTTTAGACCTTGTTTAGCTCCACAAACATGTTTTTAGACCTTGTTTAGTGTCACAAACATGTTTTTAGACCTTGTTTAGTGCCACAAACATGATTTTAGACCTTGTTTAGCTCCACAAACATCATTTTAGACCTTGTTTAGTGTCACAAACATGTTTTTAGACCTTGTTTAGTGTCACAAACATGTTTTTAGACCTTGTTTAGTGTCACAAACATGTTTTTAGACCTTGTTTAGTGACCTTGTTTAGTGTCACAAACATGTTTTTAGACCTTGTTTAGTGTCACAAACATGTTTTTAGAGCATGTTTAGTGCCACAAACATCATTTTAGACCTTGTTTAGCGCCGCAAACATGTTTTTAGACCTTGTTTAGTGTCACAAACATGTTTTTAGACCTTGTTTAGCTCCACAAACATGATTTTAGACCTTGTTTAGTGCCATAAACATGATTTTAGACCTTGTTTAGTGTCACAAACATGATTTTAGACCTTGTTTAGCTCCACAAACATCATTTTAGACCTTGTTTAGTGTCACAAACATGTTTTTAGACCTTGTTTAGTGTCACAAACATGTTTTTAGACCTTGTTTAGTGTCACAAACATGATTTTAGACCTTGTTTAGTGCCACAAACATGTTTTTAGACCTTGTTTAGTGTCACAAACATGTTTTTAGACCTTGTTTAGCGCCACAAACATGTTTTTAGACCTTGTTTAGTGCCACAAACATCATTTTAGACCTTGTTTAGCGCCACAAACATGTTTTTAGACCTTGTTTAGTGTCACAAACATGTTTTTAGACCTTGTTTAGTGTCACAAACATGTTTTTAGACCTTGTTTAGTGTCACAAACATGTTTTTAGACCTTGTTTAGTGTCACAAACATGATTTTAGAGCTTGTTTAGTGCCACAAACATGTTTTTAGACCTTGTTTAGTGTCACAAACATCATTTTAGACCTTGTTTAGCGCCGCAAACATGTTTTTAGAGCTTGTTTAGTGCCACAAACATCATTTTAGACCTTGTTTAGCGCCACAAACATGTTTTTAGACCTTGTTTAGTGTCACAAACATGTTTTTAGACCTTGTTTAGTGTCACAAACATGTTTTTAGACCTTGTTTAGTGTCACAAACATGTTTTTAGACCGTGTTTAGTGTCGCAAACATGTTTTTAGACCTTGTTTAGTGTCACAAACATGTTTTTAGACCTTGTTTAGTGTCACAAACATGTTTTTAGAGCTTGTTTAGTGCCACAAACATCATTTTAGACCTTGTTTAGTGTCACAAACATGTTTTTAGACCTTGTTTAGTGTCACAAACATGTTTTTAGACCTTGTTTAGTGCCACAAACATGTTTTTAGACCTTGTTTAGTGTCACAAACATGTTTTTAGACCTTGTTTAGTGTCACAAACATGTTTTTAGACCTTGTTTAGTGTCACAAACATGATTTTAGACCTTGTTTAGCTCCACAAACATCATTTTAGACCTTGTTTAGTGTCACAAACATGTTTTTAGACCTTGTTTAGTGTCCACAAACATGTTTTTAGACCTTGTTTAGTGTCACAAACATGTTTTTAGACCTTGTTTAGTGTCACAAACATGTTTTTAGACCTTGTTTAGTGTCACAAACATGTTTTTAGACCTTGTTTAGTGTCACAAACATGTTTTTAGACCTTGTTTAGTGTCACAAACATGTTTTTAGACCTTGTTTAGTGTCACAAACATGTTTTTAGACCTTGTTTAGTGCCACAAACATGTTTTTAGACCTTGTTTAGTGTCCACAAACATGTTTTTAGACCTTGTTTAGTGTCACAAACATGTTTTTAGAGCATGTTTAGTGCCATAAACATGATTTTAGACCTTGTTTAGCTCCACAAACATGTTTTTAGACCTTGTTTAGTGTCACAAACATGTTTTTAGACCTTGTTTAGTGTCACAAACATGATTTTAGACCTTGTTTAGCTCCACAAACATCATTTTAGACCTTGTTTAGTGTCACAAACATGTTTTTAGACCTTGTTTAGTGTCACAAACATGTTTTTAGAGCATGTTTAGTGCCACAAACATCATTTTAGACCTTGTTTAGCGCCGCAAACATGTTTTTAGACCTTGTTTAGTGTCACAAACATGTTTTTAGACCTTGTTTAGCTCCACAAACATGATTTTAGACCTTGTTTAGTGCCATAAACATGATTTTAGACCTTGTTTAGTGTCACAAACATGTTTTTAGACCTTGTTTAGTGTCACAAACATGATTTTAGACCTTGTTTAGTGCCACAAACATGTTTTTAGACCTTGTTTAGTGTCACAAACATCATTTTAGACCTTGTTTAGCGCCGCAAACATGTTTTTAGACCTTGTTTAGTGTCACAAACATGATTTTAGACCTTGTTTAGCTCCACAAACATCATTTTAGACCTTGTTTAGTGTCACAAACATGTTTTTAGACCTTGTTTAGTGTCACAAACATGTTTTTAGACCTTGTTTAGTGTCACAAACATGATTTTAGACCTTGTTTAGTGCCACAAACATGTTTTTAGACCTTGTTTAGTGTCACAAACATCATTTTAGACCTTGTTTAGCGCCGCAAACATGTTTTTAGAGCTTGTTTAGTGCCACAAACATCATTTTAGACCTTGTTTAGTGTCACAAACATGATTTTAGACCTTGTTTAGTGTCACAAACATGTTTTTAGACCTTGTTTAGTGTCACAAACATGTTTTTAGACCTTGTTTAGTGCCACAAACATGTTTTTAGACCTTGTTTAGTGTCACAAACATGTTTTTAGACCTTGTTTAGTGTCACAAACATGTTTTTAGACCTTGTTTAGTGTCACAAACATGTTTTTAGAGCTTGTTTAGTGCCACAAACATCATTTTAGACCTTGTTTAGCTCCACAAACATCATTTTAGACCTTGTTTAGTGTCACAAACATGTTTTTAGACCTTGTTTAGTGTCACAAACATGTTTTTAGAGCTTGTTTAGTGCCACAAACATGTTTTTAGACCTTGTTTAGCTCCACAAACATCATTTTAGAGCTTGTTTAGTGTCACAAACATGTTTTTAGAGCATGTTTAGTGCCATAAACATGATTTTAGACCTTGTTTAGCTCCACAAACATGTTTTTAGACCTTGTTTAGTGTCACAAACATGTTTTTAGACCTTGTTTAGTGTCACAAACATGATTTTAGACCTTGTTTAGCTCCACAAACATCATTTTAGACCTTGTTTAGTGTCACAAACATGTTTTTAGACCTTGTTTAGTGTCACAAACATGTTTTTAGAGCATGTTTAGTGCCACAAACATCATTTTAGACCTTGTTTAGCGCCGCAAACATGTTTTTAGACCTTGTTTAGTGTCACAAACATGATTTTAGACCTTGTTTAGTGTCACAAACATGATTTTAGACCTTGTTTAGTGCCATAAACATGATTTTAGACCTTGTTTAGTGTCACAAACATGATTTTAGACCTTGTTTAGCTCCACAAACATCATTTTAGACCTTGTTTAGTGTCACAAACATGTTTTTAGACCTTGTTTAGTGTCACAAACATGTTTTTAGACCTTGTTTAGTGTCACAAACATGATTTTAGACCTTGTTTAGTGCCATAAACATGTTTTTAGACCTTGTTTAGCTCCACAAACATCATTTTAGACCTTGTTTAGTGTCACAAACATGTTTTTAGACCTTGTTTAGTGCCACAAACATGTTTTTAGACCTTGTTTAGTGCCACAAACATCATTTTAGACCTTGTTTAGCGCCGCAAACATCATTTTAGACCTTGTTTAGTGTCACAAACATGTTTTTAGACCTTGTTTAGTGTCACAAACATGTTTTTAGACCTTGTTTAGTGCCACAAACATGATTTTAGACCTTGTTTAGCTCCACAAACATCATTTTAGACCTTGTTTAGTGTCACAAACATGTTTTTAGACCTTGTTTAGTGTCACAAACATGTTTTTAGACCTTGTTTAGTGTCACAAACATGTTTTTAGACCTTGTTTAGTGTCACAAACATGTTTTTAGACCTTGTTTAGTGTCACAAACATGTTTTTAGACCTTGTTTAGTGTCACAAACATGTTTTTAGACCTTGTTTAGTGTCACAAACATGTTTTTAGACCTTGTTTAGTGCCACAAACATCATTTTAGACCTTGTTTAGCTCCACAAACATCATTTTAGACCTTGTTTAGTGTCACAAACATGTTTTTAGACCTTGTTTAGTGTCACAAACATGTTTTTAGACCTTGTTTAGTGTCACAAACATGTTTTTAGACCTTGTTTAGCTCCACAAACATCATTTTAGACCTTGTTTAGTGTCACAAACATGTTTTTAGACCTTGTTTAGTGCCATAAACATGATTTTAGAACTTGTTTAGTGTCACAAACATGTTTTTAGACCTTGTTTAGTGTCACAAACATGTTTTTAGACCTTGTTTAGTGTCACAAACATGATTTTAGACCTTGTTTAGCTCCACAAACATCATTTTAGACCTTGTTTAGTGTCACAAACATGTTTTTAGACCTTGTTTAGTGTCACAAACATGTTTTTAGAGCTTGTTTAGCTCCACAAACATCATTTTAGACCTTGTTTAGTGTCACAAACATGTTTTTAGACCTTGTTTAGTGTCACAAACATGTTTTTAGACCTTGTTTAGTGTCACAAACATGTTTTTAGACCTTGTTTAGTGTCACAAACATGATTTTAGACCTTGTTTAGTGTCCACAAACATCATTTTAGACCTTGTTTAGTGTCACAAACATGTTTTTAGACCTTGTTTAGTGTCACAAACATGATTTTAGACCTTGTTTAGCTGTCACAAACATGTTTTTAGACCTTGTTTAGTGTCACAAACATGTTTTTAGACCTTGTTTAGTGTCACAAACATGATTTTAGACCTTGTTTAGTGTCCACAAACATGTTTTTAGACCTTGTTTAGTGTCACAAACATGTTTTTAGACCTTGTTTAGTGTCACAAACATGTTTTTAGACCTTGTTTAGTGTCACAAACATGTTTTTAGACCTTGTTTAGTGTCACAAACATGTTTTTAGAGCATGTTTAGTGCCATAAACATGATTTTAGACCTTGTTTAGCTCCACAAACATGTTTTTAGACCTTGTTTAGTGTCACAAACATGTTTTTAGACCTTGTTTAGTGTCACAAACATGATTTTAGACCTTGTTTAGCTCCACAAACATCATTTTAGACCTTGTTTAGTGTCACAAACATGTTTTTAGACCTTGTTTAGTGTCACAAACATGTTTTTAGACCTTGTTTAGTGTCCACAAACATGTTTTAGACCTTGTTTAGTGTCACAAACATGTTTTTAGACCTTGTTTAGTGTCACAAACATGTTTTTAGACCTTGTTTAGTGTCACAAACATGTTTTTAGACCTTGTTTAGTGTCACAAACATGATTTTAGACCTTGTTTAGCTCCACAAACATGATTTTAGACCTTGTTTAGTGCCATAAACATGATTTTAGACCTTGTTTAGTGTCACAAACATGATTTTAGACCTTGTTTAGCTCCACAAACATCATTTTAGACCTTGTTTAGTGTCACAAACATGTTTTTAGACCTTGTTTAGTGTCACAAACATGTTTTTAGAGCTTGTTTAGTGCCACAAACATGTTTTTAGACCTTGTTTAGCTCCACAAACATCATTTTAGAGCTTGTTTAGTGTCACAAACATGTTTTTAGAGCATGTTTAGTGCCATAAACATGATTTTAGACCTTGTTTAGCTCCACAAACATGTTTTTAGACCTTGTTTAGTGTCACAAACATGTTTTTAGAGCTTGTTTAGTGCCACAAACATGTTTTTAGACCTTGTTTAGCTCCACAAACATCATTTTAGACCTTGTTTAGTGTCACAAACATGTTTTTAGACCTTGTTTAGTGTCACAAACATGTTTTTAGACCTTGTTTAGTGCCACAAACATGTTTTTAGACCTTGTTTAGCTCCACAAACATCATTTTAGAGCTTGTTTAGTGTCACAAACATGTTTTTAGACCTTGTTTAGTGTCACAAACATGTTTTTAGAGCATGTTTAGTGCCACAAACATGTTTTTAGACCTTGTTTAGCGTCACAAACATGTTTTTAGACCTTGTTTAGTGTCCACAAACATGTTTTTAGACCTTGTTTAGTGTCACAAACATGATTTTAGACCTTGTTTAGTGCCACAAACATGATTTTAGACCTTGTTTAGTGTCACAAACATGATTTTAGACCTTGTTTAGTCCACAAACATCATTTTAGACCTTGTTTAGTGTCACAAACATGTTTTTAGACCTTGTTTAGTGTCACAAACATGTTTTTAGACCTTGTTTAGTGTCACAAACATGATTTTAGAGCTTGTTTAGTGCCACAAACATGTTTTTAGACCTTGTTTAGTGTCACAAACATCATTTTAGACCTTGTTTAGCGCCGCAAACATGTTTTTAGACCTTGTTTAGTGCCACAAACATCATTTTAGACCTTGTTTAGCGCCACAAACATGTTTTTAGACCTTGTTTAGTGTCACAAACATGTTTTTAGACCTTGTTTAGTGTCACAAACATGTTTTTAGACCTTGTTTAGTGTCACAAACATGTTTTTAGACCTTGTTTAGCTCCACAAACATCATTTTAGACCTTGTTTAGTGTCACAAACATGTTTTTAGACCTTGTTTAGTGTCACAAACATGTTTTTAGACCTTGTTTAGTGTCACAAACATGTTTTTAGACCTTGTTTAGTGTCACAAACATGTTTTTAGACCTTGTTTAGTGTCACAAACATGTTTTTAGACCTTGTTTAGTGTCACAAACATGTTTTTAGACCTTGTTTAGTGTCACAAACATGTTTTTAGAGCTTGTTTAGTGCCACAAACATCATTTTAGACCTTGTTTAGCTCCACAAACATCATTTTAGACCTTGTTTAGTGTCACAAACATGTTTTTAGACCTTGTTTAGTGTCACAAACATGTTTTTAGACCTTGTTTAGTGCCACAAACATGTTTTTAGACCTTGTTTAGCTCCACAAACATCATTTTAGAGCTTGTTTAGTGTCACAAACATGTTTTTAGAGCTTGTTTAGTGCCATAAACATGATTTTAGACCTTGTTTAGCTCCACAAACATGTTTTTAGACCTTGTTTAGTGTCACAAACATGTTTTTAGACCTTGTTTAGTGTCACAAACATGATTTTAGACCTTGTTTAGCTCCACAAACATCATTTTAGACCTTGTTTAGTGTCACAAACATGTTTTTAGACCTTGTTTAGTGTCACAAACATGTTTTTAGACCTTGTTTAGCTCCACAAACATCATTTTAGACCTTGTTTAGTGTCACAAACATGTTTTTAGACCTTGTTTAGTGTCACAAACATGTTTTTAGACCTTGTTTAGTGTCACAAACATGTTTTTAGACCTTGTTTAGTGTCACAAACATGATTTTAGACCTTGTTTAGCTCCACAAACATCATTTTAGACCTTGTTTAGTGTCACAAACATGTTTTTAGACCTTGTTTAGTGTCACAAACATGATTTTAGACCTTGTTTAGCTCCACAAACATGTTTTTAGACCTTGTTTAGTGTCACAAACATGTTTTTAGACCTTGTTTAGTGTCACAAACATGATTTTAGACCTTGTTTAGTGTCACAAACATGTTTTTAGACCTTGTTTAGTGTCACAAACATGTTTTTAGACCTTGTTTAGTGCCACAAACATGTTTTTAGACCTTGTTTAGTGTCACAAACATGTTTTTAGACCTTGTTTAGTGTCACAAACATGTTTTTAGACCTTGTTTAGTGCCACAAACATGATTTTAGACCTTGTTTAGTGTCCACAAACATGTTTTTAGACCTTGTTTAGTGTCACAAACATGTTTTTAGACCTTGTTTAGTGTCACAAACATGATTTTAGACCTTGTTTAGCTCCACAAACATCATTTTAGACCTTGTTTAGTGTCACAAACATGTTTTTAGACCTTGTTTAGTGTCACAAACATGTTTTTAGAGCTTGTTTAGTGCCACAAACATCATTTTAGACCTTGTTTAGTGTCACAAACATGTTTTTAGACCTTGTTTAGTGTCACAAACATGTTTTTAGACCTTGTTTAGTGTCACAAACATGTTTTTAGACCTTGTTTAGTGTCACAAACATGATTTTAGACCTTGTTTAGCTCCACAAACATGATTTTAGACCTTGTTTAGTGCCACAAACATGATTTTAGACCTTGTTTAGTGTCACAAACATGATTTTAGACCTTGTTTAGCTCCACAAACATCATTTTAGACCTTGTTTAGTGTCACAAACATGTTTTTAGACCTTGTTTAGTGTCACAAACATGTTTTTAGACCTTGTTTAGTGTCACAAACATGTTTTTAGACCTTGTTTAGCTCCACAAACATGTTTTTAGACCTTGTTTAGTGTCACAAACATGTTTTTAGACCTTGTTTAGTGCCACAAACATGATTTTAGACCTTGTTTAGCTTGTTTAGTGTCACAAACATGTTTTTAGACCTTGTTTAGTGTCACAAACATGTTTTTAGAGCTTGTTTAGTGCCACAAACATGATTTTAGACCTTGTTTAGCTCCACAAACATCATTTTAGACCTTGTTTAGTGTCACAAACATGTTTTTAGACCTTGTTTAGTGTCACAAACATGTTTTTAGACCTTGTTTAGTGCCACAAACATGTTTTTAGACCTTGTTTAGCTCCACAAACATCATTTTAGACCTTGTTTAGTGTCACAAACATGTTTTTAGACCTTGTTTAGTGTCACAAACATGTTTTTAGAGCATGTTTAGTGCCACAAACATCATTTTAGACCTTGTTTAGCGCCACAAACATGTTTTTAGACCTTGTTTAGTGTCACAAACATGTTTTTAGACCTTGTTTAGTCCACAAACATGATTTTAGACCTTGTTTAGTGCCACAAACATGATTTTAGACCTTGTTTAGTGTCACAAACATGATTTTAGACCTTGTTTAGTCTCCACAAACATCATTTTAGACCTTGTTTAGTGTCACAAACATGTTTTTAGACCTTGTTTAGTGTCACAAACATGTTTTTAGACCTTGTTTAGTGTCACAAACATGATTTTAGACCTTGTTTAGTGCCACAAACATGTTTTTAGACCTTGTTTAGTGTCACAAACATCATTTTAGACCTTGTTTAGCGCCACAAACATGTTTTTAGACCTTGTTTAGTGCCACAAACATCATTTTAGACCTTGTTTAGTGCCACAAACATGTTTTTAGACCTTGTTTAGTGTCACAAACATGTTTTTAGACCTTGTTTAGTGTCACAAACATGTTTTTAGACCTTGTTTAGTGTCACAAACATGTTTTTAGACCTTGTTTAGTGTCACAAACATGATTTTAGACCTTGTTTAGTGCCACAAACATGTTTTTAGACCTTGTTTAGTGTCACAAACATGTTTTTAGACCTTGTTTAGCGCCACAAACATGTTTTTAGAGCTTGTTTAGTGCCACAAACATCATTTTAGACCTTGTTTAGCGCCACAAACATGTTTTTAGACCTTGTTTAGTGTCACAAACATGTTTTTAGACCTTGTTTAGTGTCACAAACATGTTTTTAGACCTTGTTTAGTGTCACAAACATGTTTTTAGACCTTGTTTAGTGTCACAAACATGTTTTTAGACCTTGTTTAGTGTCACAAACATGTTTTTAGACCTTGTTTAGTGTCACAAACATGTTTTTAGACCTTGTTTAGTGCCACAAACATCATTTTAGACCTTGTTTAGTGTCACAAACATGTTTTTAGACCTTGTTTAGTGTCACAAACATGTTTTTAGACCTTGTTTAGTGTCACAAACATGTTTTTAGACCTTGTTTAGTGTCACAAACATGTTTTTAGACCTTGTTTAGTGTCACAAACATGTTTTTAGACCTTGTTTAGTGTCACAAACATGTTTTTAGACCTTGTTTAGTGCCACAAACATGATTTTAGACCTTGTTTAGCTCCACAAACATCATTTTAGACCTTGTTTAGTGTCACAAACATGTTTTTAGACCTTGTTTAGTGTCACAAACATGTTTTTAGACCTTGTTTAGTGCCACAAACATGTTTTTAGACCTTGTTTAGCTCCACAAACATGTTTTTAGACCTTGTTTAGTGTCACAAACATGTTTTTAGACCTTGTTTAGTGTCACAAACATGATTTTAGACCTTGTTTAGCTCCACAAACATCATTTTAGACCTTGTTTAGTGTCACAAACATGTTTTTAGACCTTGTTTAGTGTCACAAACATGTTTTTAGACCTTGTTTAGCTCCACAAACATGTTTTTAGACCTTGTTTAGTGTCACAAACATGTTTTTAGACCTTGTTTAGTGTCACAAACATGATTTTAGACCTTGTTTAGCTCCACAAACATCATTTTAGACCTTGTTTAGTGTCACAAACATGTTTTTAGACCTTGTTTAGTGTCACAAACATGTTTTTAGAGCATGTTTAGTGCCACAAACATCATTTTAGACCTTGTTTAGCGCCGCAAACATGTTTTTAGACCTTGTTTAGTGTCACAAACATGTTTTTAGACCTTGTTTAGTGTCACAAACATGATTTTAGACCTTGTTTAGTGCCACAAACATGATTTTAGACCTTGTTTAGTGTCACAAACATGTTTTTAGACCTTGTTTAGTGTCACAAACATGTTTTTAGACCTTGTTTAGTGTCACAAACATGTTTTTAGACCTTGTTTAGTGCCACAAACATGTTTTTAGACCTTGTTTAGTGTCACAAACATGTTTTAGACCTTGTTTAGTGTCCACAAACATGTTTTTAGACCTTGTTTAGTGTCACAAACATGTTTTTAGACCTTGTTTAGCGCCACAAACATGTTTTTAGACCTTGTTTAGTGCCACAAACATGTTTTTAGACCTTGTTTAGTGTCACAAACATGTTTTAGACCTTGTTTAGTGTCACAAACATGTTTTTAGACCTTGTTTAGTGTCACAAACATGATTTTAGACCTTGTTTAGCTCCACAAACATCATTTTAGACCTTGTTTAGTGTCACAAACATGTTTTTAGACCTTGTTTAGTGTCACAAACATGTTTTTAGACCTTGTTTAGTGCCACAAACATCATTTTAGACCTTGTTTAGCGCCACAAACATGTTTTTAGACCTTGTTTAGTGCCACAAACATGTTTTTAGACCTTGTTTAGCGCCACAAACATGTTTTTAGACCTTGTTTAGTGTCACAAACATGTTTTTAGACCTTGTTTAGTGTCACAAACATGTTTTTAGACCTTGTTTAGTGTCACAAACATGTTTTTAGACCTTGTTTAGTGTCACAAACATCATTTTAGACCTTGTTTAGTGTCACAAACATGTTTTTAGACCTTGTTTAGTGTCACAAACATGTTTTTAGACCTTGTTTAGTGCCACAAACATGATTTTAGACCTTGTTTAGCTCCACAAACATCATTTTAGACCTTGTTTAGTGTCACAAACATGTTTTTAGACCTTGTTTAGTGTCACAAACATGTTTTTAGAGCTTGTTTAGTGCCACAAACATGTTTTTAGACCTTGTTTAGCTCCACAAACATCATTTTAGAGCTTGTTTAGTGTCACAAACATGTTTTTAGAGCATGTTTAGTGCCATAAACATGATTTTAGACCTTGTTTAGCTCCACAAACATGTTTTTAGACCTTGTTTAGTGTCACAAACATGTTTTTAGACCTTGTTTAGTGTCACAAACATGATTTTAGACCTTGTTTAGCTCCACAAACATCATTTTAGACCTTGTTTAGTGTCACAAACATGTTTTTAGACCTTGTTTAGTGTCACAAACATGTTTTTAGAGCTTGTTTAGTGCCACAAACATCATTTTAGACCTTGTTTAGCGCCACAAACATGTTTTTAGACCTTGTTTAGTGTCACAAACATGTTTTTAGACCTTGTTTAGTGTCACAAACATGTTTTTAGACCTTGTTTAGCGCCGCAAACATGTTTTTAGACCTTGTTTAGTGTCACAAACATCATTTTAGACCTTGTTTAGCGCCGCAAACATGTTTTTAGACCTTGTTTAGTGTCACAAACATGTTTTTAGACCTTGTTTAGTGCCACAAACATGTTTTTAGACCTTGTTTAGTGTCACAAACATGATTTTAGACCTTGTTTAGCTCCACAAACATCATTTTAGACCTTGTTTAGTGTCACAAACATGTTTTTAGACCTTGTTTAGTGTCACAAACATGTTTTTAGACCTTGTTTAGTGTCACAAACATGATTTTAGACCTTGTTTAGTGCCACAAACATGTTTTTAGACCTTGTTTAGTGTCACAAACATCATTTTAGACCTTGTTTAGCGCCGCAAACATGTTTTTAGACCTTGTTTAGCTCCACAAACATCATTTTAGAGCTTGTTTAGTGCCACAAACATGTTTTTAGACCTTGTTTAGTGTCACAAACATGTTTTTAGACCTTGTTTAGTGTCACAAACATGTTTTTAGACCTTGTTTAGTGTCACAAACATGTTTTTAGACCTTGTTTAGTGTCACAAACATGTTTTTAGACCATGTTTAGTGTCACAAACATGTTTTTAGACCTTGTTTAGTGTCACAAACATGTTTTTAGACCTTGTTTAGTGCCACAAACATCATTTTAGACCTTGTTTAGCTCCACAAACATCATTTTAGACCTTGTTTAGTGTCACAAACATGTTTTTAGACCTTGTTTAGTGTCACAAACATGTTTTTAGACCTTGTTTAGTGCCACAAACATGTTTTTAGACCTTGTTTAGCTCCACAAACATCATTTTAGAGCTTGTTTAGTGTCACAAACATGTTTTTAGACCTTGTTTAGTGCCACAAACATGATTTTAGACCTTGTTTAGCTCCACAAACATGTTTTTAGACCTTGTTTAGTGTCACAAACATGTTTTTAGACCTTGTTTAGTGTCACAAACATGATTTTAGACCTTGTTTAGCTCCACAAACATCATTTTAGACCTTGTTTAGTGTCACAAACATGTTTTTAGACCTTGTTTAGTGTCACAAACATGTTTTTAGAGCTTGTTTAGTGCCACAAACATCATTTTAGACCTTGTTTAGCGCCACAAACATGTTTTTAGACCTTGTTTAGTGTCACAAACATGTTTTTAGACCTTGTTTAGTGTCACAAACATGATTTTAGACCTTGTTTAGTGCCACAAACATGATTTTAGACCTTGTTTAGTGTCACAAACATGATTTTAGACCTTGTTTAGCTCCACAAACATCATTTTAGACCTTGTTTAGTGTCACAAACATGTTTTTAGACCTTGTTTAGTGTCACAAACATGTTTTTAGACCTTGTTTAGTGTCACAAAAATGATTTTAGAGCTTGTTTAGTGCCACAAACATGTTTTTAGACCTTGTTTAGCTCCACAAACATCATTTTAGACCTTGTTTAGTGTCACAAACATGTTTTTAGACCTTGTTTAGTGCCACAAACATGTTTTTAGACCTTGTTTAGTGCCACAAACATGATTTTAGACCTTGTTTAGCTCCACAAACATCATTTTAGACCTTGTTTAGTGTCACAAACATGTTTTTAGACCTTGTTTAGTGTCACAAACATGTTTTTAGAGCATGTTTAGTGCCACAAACATGATTTTAGACCTTGTTTAGCTCCACAAACATCATTTTAGACCTTGTTTAGTGTCACAAACATGTTTTTAGACCTTGTTTAGTGTCACAAACATGTTTTTAGACCTTGTTTAGTGTCACAAACATGTTTTTAGACCTTGTTTAGTGTCACAAACATGTTTTTAGACCTTGTTTAGTGTCACAAACATGTTTTTAGACCTTGTTTAGTGTCACAAACATGTTTTTAGACCTTGTTTAGCTGTCACAAACATGTTTTTAGACCTTGTTTAGTGTCACAAACATGTTTTTAGACCTTGTTTAGTGTCACAAACATGTTTTTAGACCTTGTTTAGTGCCACAAACATGTTTTTAGACCTTGTTTAGCTCCACAAACATCATTTTAGACCTTGTTTAGTGTCACAAACATGTTTTTAGAGCTTGTTTAGTGCCACAAACATGATTTTAGACCTTGTTTAGCTCCACAAACATGTTTTTAGACCTTGTTTAGTGTCACAAACATGTTTTTAGACCTTGTTTAGTGTCACAAACATGATTTTAGACCTTGTTTAGCTGTCACAAACATGATTTTAGACCTTGTTTAGCTCCACAAACATCATTTTAGACCTTGTTTAGTGTCACAAACATGTTTTTAGACCTTGTTTAGTGTCACAAACATGTTTTTAGACCTTGTTTAGCTCCACAAACATCATTTTAGACCTTGTTTAGTGTCACAAACATGTTTTTAGACCTTGTTTAGTGTCACAAACATGTTTTTAGACCTTGTTTAGTGCCACAAACATGTTTTTAGACCTTGTTTAGTGTCACAAACATGTTTTAGACCTTGTTTAGTGTCACAAACATGTTTTTAGACCTTGTTTAGTGTCACAAACATGTTTTTAGACCTTGTTTAGCTCCACAAACATCATTTTAGACCTTGTTTAGTGTCACAAACATGTTTTTAGACCTTGTTTAGTGTCACAAACATGTTTTTAGACCTTGTTTAGTGTCACAAACATGTTTTTAGACCTTGTTTAGTGTAACAAACATGATTTTAGACCTTGTTTAGCTCCACAAACATGATTTTAGAGCTTGTTTAGTGTCACAAACATGTTTTTAGACCTTGTTTAGTGTCACAAACATGTTTTTAGACCTTGTTTAGTGCCACAAACATCATTTTAGACCTTGTTTAGCGCCGCAAACATGTTTTTAGACCTTGTTTAGTGTCACAAACATCATTTTAGACCTTGTTTAGCGCCGCAAACATGTTTTTAGACCTTGTTTAGTGTCACAAACATGTTTTTAGACCTTGTTTAGTGTCACAAACATGTTTTTAGACCTTGTTTAGTGTCACAAACATGTTTTTAGACCTTGTTTAGTGTCACAAACATCATTTTAGACCTTGTTTAGCGCCGCAAACATGTTTTTAGACCTTGTTTAGTGCCACAAACATCATTTTAGACCTTGTTTAGCGCCACAAACATGTTTTTAGACCTTGTTTAGTGTCACAAACATGTTTTTAGACCTTGTTTAGTGTCACAAACATGTTTTTAGACCTTGTTTAGTGTCACAAACATGTTTTTAGACCTTGTTTAGTGTCCACAAACATGTTTTTAGACCTTGTTTAGTGTCACAAACATGTTTTTAGACCTTGTTTAGTGTCACAAACATGTTTTTAGACCTTGTTTAGTGCCACAAACATGTTTTTAGACCTTGTTTAGTGTCACAAACATGATTTTAGACCTTGTTTAGTGTCACAAACATGTTTTTAGACCTTGTTTAGTGTCACAAACATGTTTTTAGAGCTTGTTTAGTGCCACAAACATGTTTTTAGACCTTGTTTAGCTCCACAAACATGTTTTTAGACCTTGTTTAGTGTCACAAACATGTTTTTAGAGCATGTTTAGTGCCACAAACATGATTTTAGACCTTGTTTAGCTCCACAAACATGTTTTTAGACCTTGTTTAGTGTCACAAACATGTTTTTAGACCTTGTTTAGTGTCACAAACATGATTTTAGACCTTGTTTAGCTCCACAAACATCATTTTAGACCTTGTTTAGTGTCACAAACATGTTTTTAGACCTTGTTTAGTGTCACAAACATGTTTTTAGAGCTTGTTTAGTGCCACAAACATGTTTTAGACCTTGTTTAGCGCCACAAACATGTTTTTAGACCTTGTTTAGTGTCACAAACATGTTTTTAGACCTTGTTTAGTGTCCACAAACATGATTTTAGACCTTGTTTAGTGCCACAAACATGATTTTAGACCTTGTTTAGTGTCACAAACATGATTTTAGACCTTGTTTAGCTCCACAAACATCATTTTAGACCTTGTTTAGTGTCACAAACATGTTTTTAGACCTTGTTTAGTGTCACAAACATGTTTTTAGAGCTTGTTTAGTGCCACAAACATCATTTTAGACCTTGTTTAGCGCCGCAAACATGTTTTTAGACCTTGTTTAGTGTCACAAACATGTTTTTAGACCTTGTTTAGTGCCACAAACATGATTTTAGACCTTGTTTAGTGCCACAAACATGATTTTAGACCTTGTTTAGTGTCACAAACATGATTTTAGACCTTGTTTAGTGTCACAAACATGTTTTTAGACCTTGTTTAGTGTCACAAACATGTTTTTAGAGCTTGTTTAGTGCCACAAACATGTTTTTAGACCTTGTTTAGTGTCACAAACATCATTTTAGACCTTGTTTAGCGCCACAAACATGTTTTTAGACCTTGTTTAGTGCCACAAACATGTTTTTAGACCTTGTTTAGTGTCGCAAACATGTTTTTAGACCTTGTTTAGTGTCACAAACATGTTTTTAGACCTTGTTTAGTGTCACAAACATGTTTTTAGACCTTGTTTAGTGTCACAAACATGTTTTTAGACCTTGTTTAGTGTCACAAACATGTTTTTAGACCTTGTTTAGTGTCACAAACATGTTTTTAGACCTTGTTTAGTGTCACAAACATGTTTTTAGACCTTGTTTAGTGTCACAAACATGTTTTTAGACCTTGTTTAGTGTCACAAACATGTTTTTAGACCTTGTTTAGTGCCACAAACATGTTTTAGACCTTGTTTAGCTCCACAAACATCATTTTAGACCTTGTTTAGTGTCACAAACATGTTTTTAGACCTTGTTTAGTGTCACAAACATGTTTTTAGACCTTGTTTAGTGCCACAAACATGTTTTTAGACCTTGTTTAGTGTCACAAACATCATTTTAGACCTTGTTTAGTGTCACAAACATGTTTTTAGACCTTGTTTAGTGCCATAAACATGATTTTAGACCTTGTTTAGTGTCACAAACATGTTTTTAGACCTTGTTTAGTGTCACAAACATGTTTTTAGACCTTGTTTAGTGTCACAAACATGATTTTAGACCTTGTTTAGCTCCACAAACATGATTTTAGACCTTGTTTAGTGTCACAAACATGTTTTTAGACCTTGTTTAGTGTCACAAACATGTTTTTAGACCTTGTTTAGTGCCACAAACATCATTTTAGACCTTGTTTAGTGTCACAAACATGTTTTTAGACCTTGTTTAGTGTCACAAACATGTTTTTAGACCTTGTTTAGTGCCACAAACATGTTTTTAGACCTTGTTTAGCTCCACAAACATGTTTTTAGACCTTGTTTAGTGTCACAAACATGTTTTTAGACCTTGTTTAGTGTCACAAACATGTTTTTAGACCTTGTTTAGTGTCACAAACATGATTTTAGACCTTGTTTAGCTCCACAAACATCATTTTAGACCTTGTTTAGTGTCACAAACATGTTTTTAGACCTTGTTTAGTGTCACAAACATGTTTTTAGAGCTTGTTTAGTGCCACAAACATCATTTTAGACCTTGTTTAGCGCCGCAAACATGTTTTTAGAGCTTGTTTAGTGCCACAAACATCATTTTAGACCTTGTTTAGCGCCACAAACATGTTTTTAGACCTTGTTTAGTGTCACAAACATGTTTTTAGACCTTGTTTAGTGTCACAAACATGTTTTTAGACCTTGTTTAGTGTCACAAACATGTTTTTAGACCTTGTTTAGTGTCACAAACATCATTTTAGACCTTGTTTAGCGCCGCAAACATGTTTTTAGAGCTTGTTTAGTGCCACAAACATCATTTTAGACCTTGTTTAGCGCCACAAACATGTTTTTAGACCTTGTTTAGTGTCACAAACATGTTTTTAGACCTTGTTTAGTGTCACAAACATGTTTTTAGACCTTGTTTAGTGTCACAAACATGTTTTTAGACCTTGTTTAGTGTCACAAACATGTTTTTAGACCTTGTTTAGTGTCACAAACATGTTTTTAGACCTTGTTTAGTGTCACAAACATGTTTTTAGACCTTGTTTAGTGCCACAAACATCATTTTAGACCTTGTTTAGCTCCACAAACATCATTTTAGACCTTGTTTAGTGTCACAAACATGTTTTTAGACCTTGTTTAGTGTCACAAACATGTTTTTAGAGCTTGTTTAGTGCCACAAACATGTTTTTAGACCTTGTTTAGCTCCACAAACATCATTTTAGAGCTTGTTTAGTGTCACAAACATGTTTTTAGAGCATGTTTAGTGCCATAAACATGATTTTAGACCTTGTTTAGCTCCACAAACATGTTTTTAGACCTTGTTTAGTGTCACAAACATGTTTTTAGACCTTGTTTAGTGTCACAAACATGATTTTAGACCTTGTTTAGCTCCACAAACATCATTTTAGACCTTGTTTAGTGTCACAAACATGTTTTTAGACCTTGTTTAGTGTCACAAACATGTTTTTAGACCTTGTTTAGTGCCACAAACATGTTTTAGACCTTGTTTAGTGCCACAAACATGTTTTTAGACCTTGTTTAGTGTCACAAACATGTTTTTAGACCTTGTTTAGTGTCCACAAACATGATTTTAGACCTTGTTTAGTGCCAGTGCCAAACATGATTTTAGACCTTGTTTAGTGTCACAAACATGATTTTAGACCTTGTTTAGCTCCACAAACATCATTTTAGACCTTGTTTAGTGTCACAAACATGTTTTTAGACCTTGTTTAGTGTCACAAACATGTTTTTAGACCTTGTTTAGTGCCACAAACATCATTTTAGACCTTGTTTAGCGCCACAAACATGTTTTTAGACCTTGTTTAGTGTCACAAACATGTTTTTAGACCTTGTTTAGTGTCCACAAACATGATTTTAGACCTTGTTTAGTGCCACAAACATGATTTTAGACCTTGTTTAGTGTCACAAACATGATTTTAGACCTTGTTTAGTGTCACAAACATGTTTTTAGACCTTGTTTAGTGTCACAAACATGTTTTTAGACCTTGTTTAGTGTCACAAACATGTTTTTAGACCTTGTTTAGTGTCACAAACATCATTTTAGACCTTGTTTAGTGCCACAAACATGTTTTTAGACCTTGTTTAGTGCCACAAACATCATTTTAGACCTTGTTTAGTGCCACAAACATGTTTTTAGACCTTGTTTAGTGTCACAAACATGTTTTTAGACCTTGTTTAGTGTCACAAACATGTTTTTAGACCTTGTTTAGTGTCACAAACATGTTTTTAGACCTTGTTTAGTGTCACAAACATGTTTTTAGACCTTGTTTAGTGTCACAAACATGTTTTTAGACCTTGTTTAGTGTCACAAACATGTTTTTAGACCTTGTTTAGTGTCACAAACATGTTTTTAGACCTTGTTTAGTGTCACAAACATGTTTTTAGACCTTGTTTAGTGCCACAAACATGTTTTTAGACCTTGTTTAGCTCCACAAACATCATTTTAGACCTTGTTTAGTGTCACAAACATGTTTTTAGACCTTGTTTAGTGTCACAAACATGTTTTTAGAGCCTTGTTTAGTGCCACAAACATGTTTTTAGACCTTGTTTAGTGTCCACAAACATGTTTTTAGACCTTGTTTAGTGTCACAAACATGTTTTTAGAGCTTGTTTAGTGCCACAAACATGATTTTAGACCTTGTTTAGCTCCACAAACATGTTTTTAGACCTTGTTTAGTGTCACAAACATGTTTTTAGACCTTGTTTAGTGTCACAAACATGATTTTAGACCTTGTTTAGTGTCCACAAACATGATTTTAGACCTTGTTTAGTGTCACAAACATGTTTTTAGACCTTGTTTAGTGTCACAAACATGTTTTTAGACCTTGTTTAGTGTCACAAACATGTTTTTAGACCTTGTTTAGTGTCACAAACATGTTTTTAGACCTTGTTTAGTGTCACAAACATGTTTTTAGACCTTGTTTAGTGCCACAAACATGTTTTTAGACCTTGTTTAGTGCCACAAACATCATTTTAGACCTTGTTTAGTGTCACAAACATGTTTTTAGACCTTGTTTAGTGTCACAAACATGTTTTTAGACCTTGTTTAGCTCCACAAACATCATTTTAGACCTTGTTTAGTGTCACAAACATGTTTTTAGACCTTGTTTAGTGTCACAAACATGTTTTTAGACCTTGTTTAGTGTCACAAACATGTTTTTAGACCTTGTTTAGTGTCACAAACATGATTTTAGACCTTGTTTAGCTCCACAAACATGATTTTAGACCTTGTTTAGTGTCACAAACATGTTTTTAGACCTTGTTTAGTGTCACAAACATGTTTTTAGAGCTTGTTTAGTGCCACAAACATCATTTTAGACCTTGTTTAGCGCCGCAAACATGTTTTTAGAGCTTGTTTAGTGCCACAAACATCATTTTAGACCTTGTTTAGCGCCACAAACATGTTTTTAGACCTTGTTTAGTGTCACAAACATGTTTTTAGACCTTGTTTAGTGTCACAAACATGTTTTTAGACCTTGTTTAGTGTCACAAACATGTTTTTAGACCTTGTTTAGTGTCACAAACATCATTTTAGACCTTGTTTAGCGCCGCAAACATGTTTTTAGAGCTTGTTTAGTGCCACAAACATCATTTTAGACCTTGTTTAGCGCCACAAACATGTTTTTAGACCTTGTTTAGTGTCACAAACATGTTTTTAGACCTTGTTTAGTGTCACAAACATGTTTTTAGACCTTGTTTTAGACCTTGTTTAGTGTCACAAACATGTTTTTAGACCTTGTTTAGTGTCACAAACATGTTTTTAGACCTTGTTTAGTGTCACAAACATGTTTTTAGAGCTTGTTTAGTGCCACAAACATCATTTTAGACCTTGTTTAGCTCCACAAACATCATTTTAGACCTTGTTTAGTGTCACAAACATGTTTTTAGACCTTGTTTAGTGTCACAAACATGTTTTTAGAGCTTGTTTAGTGCCACAAACATGTTTTTAGACCTTGTTTAGCTCCACAAACATGTTTTTAGACCTTGTTTAGTGTCACAAACATGTTTTTAGAGCATGTTTAGTGCCACAAACATCATTTTAGACCTTGTTTAGCGCCGCAAACATGTTTTTAGACCTTGTTTAGTGTCACAAACATGTTTTTAGACCTTGTTTAGTGTCACAAACATGATTTTAGACCTTGTTTAGCTCCACAAACATCATTTTAGACCTTGTTTAGTGTCACAAACATGTTTTTAGACCTTGTTTAGTGTCACAAACATGTTTTTAGAGCATGTTTAGTGCCACAAACATCATTTTAGACCTTGTTTAGCGCCGCAAACATGTTTTTAGACCTTGTTTAGTGTCACAAACATGTTTTTAGACCTTGTTTAGTGTCCACAAACATGATTTTAGACCTTGTTTAGTGTCACAAACATGATTTTAGACCTTGTTTAGTGTCACAAACATGATTTTAGACCTTGTTTAGTGTCCACAAACATCATTTTAGACCTTGTTTAGTGTCACAAACATGTTTTTAGACCTTGTTTAGTGTCACAAACATGTTTTTAGAGCTTGTTTAGTGCCACAAACATCATTTTAGACCTTGTTTAGCGCCACAAACATGTTTTTAGACCTTGTTTAGTGTCACAAACATGTTTTTAGACCTTGTTTAGTGCCACAAACATGATTTTAGACCTTGTTTAGTGCCACAAACATGATTTTAGACCTTGTTTAGTGTCCACAAACATGATTTTAGACCTTGTTTAGTGTCACAAACATGTTTTTAGACCTTGTTTAGTGTCACAAACATGTTTTTAGACCTTGTTTAGTGCCACAAACATGTTTTTAGACCTTGTTTAGTGTCACAAACATCATTTTAGACCTTGTTTAGTGCCACAAACATGTTTTTAGACCTTGTTTAGTGCCACAAACATGTTTTTAGACCTTGTTTAGCGCCACAAACATGTTTTTAGACCTTGTTTAGTGTCACAAACATGTTTTTAGACCTTGTTTAGTGTCACAAACATGTTTTTAGACCTTGTTTAGTGTCACAAACATGTTTTTAGACCTTGTTTAGCACAAACATGTTTTTAGACCTTGTTTAGTGTCACAAACATGTTTTTAGACCTTGTTTAGTGTCACAAACATGTTTTTAGACCTTGTTTAGTGCCACAAACATCATTTTAGACCTTGTTTAGCTCCACAAACATCATTTTAGACCTTGTTTAGTGTCACAAACATGTTTTTAGACCTTGTTTAGTGTCACAAACATGTTTTTAGACCTTGTTTAGTGCCACAAACATGTTTTTAGACCTTGTTTAGCTCCACAAACATCATTTTAGACCTTGTTTAGTGTCACAAACATGTTTTTAGAGCTTGTTTAGTGCCACAAACATGATTTTAGACCTTGTTTAGCTCCACAAACATGTTTTTAGACCTTGTTTAGTGTCACAAACATGTTTTTAGACCTTGTTTAGTGTCACAAACATGATTTTAGACCTTGTTTAGCTCCACAAACATCATTTTAGACCTTGTTTAGTGTCACAAACATGTTTTTAGACCTTGTTTAGTGTCACAAACATGTTTTTAGAGCTTGTTTAGTGCCACAAACATCATTTTAGACCTTGTTTAGCGCCGCAAACATGTTTTTAGACCTTGTTTAGTGTCCACAAACATGTTTTTAGACCTTGTTTAGTGTCACAAACATGTTTTAGACCTTGTTTAGTGTCACAAACATGTTTTTAGACCTTGTTTAGTGTCACAAACATGTTTTTAGACCTTGTTTAGTGCCACAAACATGATTTTAGACCTTGTTTAGTGTCCACAAACATGTTTTAGACCTTGTTTAGTGTCACAAACATGTTTTTAGACCTTGTTTAGTGTCACAAACATGTTTTTAGACCTTGTTTAGTGTCACAAACATGTTTTTAGACCTTGTTTAGTGCCACAAACATGATTTTAGACCTTGTTTAGTGTCCACAAACATGTTTTTAGACCTTGTTTAGTGTCACAAACATGTTTTTAGACCTTGTTTAGTGTCACAAACATGATTTTAGACCTTGTTTAGCTCCACAAACATCATTTTAGACCTTGTTTAGTGTCACAAACATGTTTTTAGACCTTGTTTAGTGTCACAAACATGTTTTTAGAGCTTGTTTAGTGCCACAAACATCATTTTAGACCTTGTTTAGCGCCGCAAACATGTTTTTAGACCTTGTTTAGTGTCACAAACATGTTTTTAGACCTTGTTTAGCTCCACAAACATGATTTTAGACCTTGTTTAGTGCCACAAACATGATTTTAGACCTTGTTTAGTGTCACAAACATGTTTTTAGACCTTGTTTAGTGTCACAAACATGTTTTTAGACCTTGTTTAGTGCCACAAACATGATTTTAGACCTTGTTTAGCTCCACAAACATCATTTTAGACCACAAACATGTTTTTAGACCTTGTTTAGTGTCACAAACATGTTTTTAGACCTTGTTTAGTGTCACAAACATGTTTTTTGTTTAGACCTTGTTTAGTGTCACAAACATGTTTTTAGACCTTGTTTAGTGCCACAAACATGATTTTAGACCTTGTTTAGCTCCACAAACATCATTTTAGACCTTGTTTAGTGTCACAAACATGTTTTTAGACCTTGTTTAGTGTCACAAACATGTTTTTAGACCTTGTTTAGTGTCACAAACATGTTTTTAGACCTTGTTTAGTGTCACAAACATGTTTTTAGACCTTGTTTAGTGTCCACAAACATGTTTTTAGACCTTGTTTAGTGTCACAAACATGTTTTTAGACCTTGTTTAGTGTCACAAACATGTTTTTAGACCTTGTTTAGTGCCACAAACATCATTTTAGACCTTGTTTAGCTCCACAAACATCATTTTAGACCTTGTTTAGTGTCACAAACATGTTTTTAGACCTTGTTTAGTGTCACAAACATGTTTTTAGACCTTGTTTAGTGCCACAAACATGTTTTTAGACCTTGTTTAGCTCCACAAACATCATTTTAGACCTTGTTTAGTGTCACAAACATGTTTTTAGAGCTTGTTTAGTGCCACAAACATGATTTTAGACCTTGTTTAGCTCCACAAACATGTTTTTAGACCTTGTTTAGTGTCACAAACATGTTTTTAGACCTTGTTTAGTGTCACAAACATGATTTTAGACCTTGTTTAGCTCCACAAACATCATTTTAGACCTTGTTTAGTGTCACAAACATGTTTTTAGACCTTGTTTAGTGTCACAAACATGTTTTTAGAGCATGTTTAGTGCCACAAACATCATTTTAGACCTTGTTTAGCGCCACAAACATGTTTTTAGACCTTGTTTAGTGTCACAAACATGTTTTTAGACCTTGTTTAGTGTCCACAAACATGATTTTAGACCTTGTTTAGTGCCACAAACATGATTTTAGACCTTGTTTAGTGTCACAAACATGATTTTAGACCTTGTTTAGTGTCCACAAACATCATTTTAGACCTTGTTTAGTGTCACAAACATGTTTTTAGACCTTGTTTAGTGTCACAAACATGTTTTTAGACCTTGTTTAGTGTCACAAACATGATTTTAGACCTTGTTTAGTGCCACAAACATGTTTTTAGACCTTGTTTAGTGTCACAAACATCATTTTAGACCTTGTTTAGCGCCACAAACATGTTTTTAGACCTTGTTTAGTGCCACAAACATCATTTTAGACCTTGTTTAGCGCCACAAACATGTTTTTAGACCTTGTTTAGTGTCACAAACATGTTTTTAGACCTTGTTTAGTGTCACAAACATGTTTTTAGACCTTGTTTAGTGTCACAAACATGTTTTTAGACCTTGTTTAGTGTCACAAACATGTTTTTAGACCTTGTTTAGTGTCACAAACATGTTTTTAGACCTTGTTTAGTGTCACAAACATGTTTTTAGACCTTGTTTAGTGCCACAAACATCATTTTAGACCTTGTTTAGTGTCCACAAACATCATTTTAGACCTTGTTTAGTGTCACAAACATGTTTTTAGACCTTGTTTAGTGCCACAAACATGATTTTAGACCTTGTTTAGCTCCACAAACATCATTTTAGACCTTGTTTAGTGTCACAAACATGTTTTTAGACCTTGTTTAGTGTCACAAACATGTTTTTAGACCTTGTTTAGTGCCACAAACATGTTTTTAGACCTTGTTTAGCTCCACAAACATCATTTTAGACCTTGTTTAGTGTCACAAACATGTTTTTAGACCTTGTTTAGTGCCACAAACATGATTTTAGACCTTGTTTAGCTCCACAAACATGTTTTTAGACCTTGTTTAGTGTCACAAACATGTTTTTAGACCTTGTTTAGTGTCACAAACATGATTTTAGACCTTGTTTAGCTCCACAAACATCATTTTAGACCTTGTTTAGTGTCACAAACATGTTTTTAGACCTTGTTTAGTGTCACAAACATGTTTTTAGACCTTGTTTAGTGCCACAAACATGTTTTTAGACCTTGTTTAGCGCCACAAACATGTTTTTAGACCTTGTTTAGTGTCACAAACATGTTTTTAGACCTTGTTTAGTGCCACAAACATGATTTTAGACCTTGTTTAGTGCCACAAACATGATTTTAGACCTTGTTTAGTGTCACAAACATGATTTTAGACCTTGTTTAGCTCCACAAACATCATTTTAGACCTTGTTTAGTGTCACAAACATGTTTTTAGACCTTGTTTAGTGTCACAAACATGTTTTTAGACCTTGTTTAGTGTCACAAACATGATTTTAGACCTTGTTTAGTGCCACAAACATGTTTTTAGACCTTGTTTAGTGTCACAAACATGTTTTTAGACCTTGTTTAGCGCCACAAACATGTTTTTAGACCTTGTTTAGTGCCACAAACATGTTTTTAGACCTTGTTTAGTGCCACAAACATGTTTTTAGACCTTGTTTAGTGTCACAAACATGTTTTTAGACCTTGTTTAGTGTCACAAACATGTTTTTAGACCTTGTTTAGTGTCACAAACATGTTTTTAGACCTTGTTTAGTGTCCACAAACATGTTTTTAGACCTTGTTTAGTGTCACAAACATGTTTTTAGACCTTGTTTAGTGTCACAAACATGTTTTTAGACCTTGTTTAGTGCCACAAACATGATTTTAGACCTTGTTTAGCTCCACAAACATCATTTTAGACCTTGTTTAGTGTCACAAACATGTTTTTAGACCTTGTTTAGTGTCACAAACATGTTTTTAGACCTTGTTTAGTGCCACAAACATGTTTTTAGACCTTGTTTAGTGTCACAAACATGTTTTTAGACCTTGTTTAGTGTCACAAACATGTTTTTAGACCTTGTTTAGTGTCACAAACATGATTTTAGACCTTGTTTAGCTCCACAAACATCATTTTAGACCTTGTTTAGTGTCACAAACATGTTTTTAGACCTTGTTTAGTGTCACAAACATGTTTTTAGACCTTGTTTAGTGCCACAAACATGTTTTTAGACCTTGTTTAGCGCCACAAACATGTTTTTAGACCTTGTTTAGTGTCACAAACATGATTTTAGACCTTGTTTAGTGTCACAAACATGATTTTAGACCTTGTTTAGTGTCACAAACATGATTTTAGACCTTGTTTAGCTCCACAAACATCATTTTAGACCTTGTTTAGTGTCACAAACATGTTTTTAGACCTTGTTTAGTGTCACAAACATGTTTTTAGACCTTGTTTAGTGTCACAAACATGATTTTAGACCTTGTTTAGTGCCACAAACATGTTTTTAGACCTTGTTTAGTGTCACAAACATCATTTTAGACCTTGTTTAGTGCCACAAACATGTTTTTAGACCTTGTTTAGTGCCACAAACATGTTTTTAGACCTTGTTTAGCGCCACAAACATGTTTTTAGACCTTGTTTAGTGTCACAAACATGTTTTTAGACCTTGTTTAGTGTCACAAACATGTTTTTAGACCTTGTTTAGTGTCCACAAACATGTTTTTAGACCTTGTTTAGTGTCACAAACATGTTTTTAGACCTTGTTTAGTGTCACAAACATGTTTTTAGACCTTGTTTAGTGTCACAAACATGTTTTTAGACCTTGTTTAGTGCCACAAACATGATTTTAGACCTTGTTTAGCTCCACAAACATCATTTTAGACCTTGTTTAGTGTCACAAACATGTTTTTAGACCTTGTTTAGTGTCACAAACATGTTTTTAGACCTTGTTTAGTGCCACAAACATGTTTTTAGACCTTGTTTAGCTCCACAAACATGTTTTTAGACCTTGTTTAGTGTCACAAACATGTTTTTAGACCTTGTTTAGTGTCACAAACATGATTTTAGACCTTGTTTAGCTCCACAAACATCATTTTAGACCTTGTTTAGTGTCACAAACATGTTTTTAGACCTTGTTTAGTGTCACAAACATGTTTTTAGAGCTTGTTTAGTGCCACAAACATGTTTTAGACCTTGTTTAGCGCCACAAACATGTTTTTAGACCTTGTTTAGTGTCACAAACATGTTTTTAGACCTTGTTTAGTGTCCACAAACATGATTTTAGACCTTGTTTAGTGCCACAAACATGATTTTAGACCTTGTTTAGTGTCACAAACATGATTTTAGACCTTGTTTAGTGTCCACAAACATGTTTTAGACCTTGTTTAGTGTCACAAACATGTTTTTAGACCTTGTTTAGTGTCACAAACATGTTTTTAGACCTTGTTTAGTGTCACAAACATGATTTTAGACCTTGTTTAGTGCCACAAACATGTTTTTAGACCTTGTTTAGCTCCACAAACATCATTTTAGACCTTGTTTAGTGTCACAAACATGTTTTTAGACCTTGTTTAGTGCCACAAACATGTTTTTAGACCTTGTTTAGTGCCACAAACATGATTTTAGACCTTGTTTAGCGCCACAAACATCATTTTAGACCTTGTTTAGTGTCACAAACATGTTTTTAGACCTTGTTTAGTGTCACAAACATGTTTTTAGAGCATGTTTAGTGCCACAAACATGATTTTAGACCTTGTTTAGCTCCACAAACATCATTTTAGACCTTGTTTAGTGTCACAAACATGTTTTTAGACCTTGTTTAGTGTCACAAACATGTTTTTAGACCTTGTTTAGTGTCACAAACATGTTTTTAGACCTTGTTTAGTGTCACAAACATGATTTTAGACCTTGTTTAGTGTCACAAACATGTTTTTAGACCTTGTTTAGTGTCACAAACATGTTTTTAGACCATTGTTTAGTGTCACAAACATGATTTTAGACCTTGTTTAGTGTCCACAAACATGTTTTAGACCTTGTTTAGTGTCACAAACATGTTTTTAGACCTTGTTTAGTGTCACAAACATGTTTTTAGACCTTGTTTAGTGTCCACAAACATCATTTTAGACCTTGTTTAGTGTCACAAACATGTTTTTAGACCTTGTTTAGTGTCACAAACATGATTTTAGACCTTGTTTAGTGTCCACAAACATGATTTTAGACCTTGTTTAGTGTCACAAACATGATTTTAGACCTTGTTTAGTGTCACAAACATGATTTTAGACCTTGTTTAGCTCCACAAACATCATTTTAGACCTTGTTTAGTGTCACAAACATGTTTTTAGACCTTGTTTAGTGTCACAAACATGTTTTTAGACCTTGTTTAGTGTCACAAACATGATTTTAGACCTTGTTTAGCTCCACAAACATCATTTTAGACCTTGTTTAGTGTCACAAACATGTTTTTAGACCTTGTTTAGTGTCACAAACATGTTTTTAGACCTTGTTTAGTGCCACAAACATGATTTTAGACCTTGTTTAGCTCCACAAACATCATTTTAGACCTTGTTTAGTGTCACAAACATGTTTTTAGACATTGTTTAGTGCCATTGTTTTAGACCTTGTTTAGTGTCCACAAACATGTTTTTAGACCTTGTTTAGTGTCACAAACATGTTTTTAGACCTTGTTTAGTGTCACAAACATGATTTTAGACCTTGTTTAGCTCCACAAACATGTTTTTAGACCTTGTTTAGTGTCACAAACATGTTTTTAGACCTTGTTTAGTGTCACAAACATGTTTTTAGAGCTTGTTTAGTGCCACAAACATGTTTTTAGACCTTGTTTAGCTCCACAAACATCATTTTAGACCTTGTTTAGTGTCACAAACATGTTTTTAGACCTTGTTTAGTGTCACAAACATGATTTTAGACCTTGTTTAGCTGTCACAAACATGATTTTAGACCTTGTTTAGTGCCACAAACATGATTTTAGACCTTGTTTAGTGTCACAAACATGTTTTTAGACCTTGTTTAGTGTCACAAACATGTTTTTAGACCTTGTTTAGTGTCACAAACATGATTTTAGACCTTGTTTAGTGCCACAAACATGTTTTTAGACCTTGTTTAGCTCCACAAACATCATTTTAGACCTTGTTTAGTGTCACAAACATGTTTTTAGACCTTGTTTAGTGCCACAAACATGTTTTTAGACCTTGTTTAGTGCCACAAACATGTTTTTAGACCTTGTTTAGCGCCACAAACATCATTTTAGACCTTGTTTAGTGTCACAAACATGTTTTTAGACCTTGTTTAGTGTCACAAACATGTTTTTAGAGCATGTTTAGTGCCATAAACATGATTTTAGACCTTGTTTAGCTCCACAAACATCATTTTAGACCTTGTTTAGTGTCACAAACATGTTTTTAGACCTTGTTTAGTGTCACAAACATGTTTTTAGACCTTGTTTAGTGTCACAAACATGTTTTTAGACCTTGTTTAGTGTCACAAACATGTTTTTAGACCTTGTTTAGTGTCACAAACATGTTTTTAGACCTTGTTTAGTGCCACAAACATGATTTTAGACCTTGTTTAGCTCCACAAACATCATTTTAGACCTTGTTTAGTGTCACAAACATGTTTTTAGACCTTGTTTAGTGTCACAAACATGTTTTTAGACCTTGTTTAGTGTCACAAACATGTTTTTAGACCTTGTTTAGCTCCACAAACATGTTTTTAGACCTTGTTTAGTGTCACAAACATGTTTTTAGACCTTGTTTAGTGTCACAAACATGTTTTTAGACCTTGTTTAGCTCCACAAACATCATTTTAGACCTTGTTTAGTGTCACAAACATGTTTTTAGACCTTGTTTAGTGTCACAAACATGTTTTTAGACCTTGTTTAGTGTCACAAACATGTTTTTAGACCTTGTTTAGTGTCCACAAACATGTTTTTAGACCTTGTTTAGTGTCACAAACATGTTTTTAGACCTTGTTTAGTGTCACAAACATGATTTTAGACCTTGTTTAGTGCCACAAACATGTTTTTAGACCTTGTTTAGCTCCACAAACATCATTTTAGACCTTGTTTAGTGTCACAAACATGTTTTTAGACCTTGTTTAGTGCCACAAACATGTTTTTAGACCTTGTTTAGTGCCACAAACATCATTTTAGACCTTGTTTAGCGCCGCAAACATCATTTTAGACCTTGTTTAGTGTCACAAACATGTTTTTAGACCTTGTTTAGTGTCACAAACATGTTTTTAGAGCTTGTTTAGTGCCACAAACATGATTTTAGACCTTGTTTAGCTCCACAAACATCATTTTAGACCTTGTTTAGTGTCACAAACATGTTTTTAGACCTTGTTTAGTGTCACAAACATGTTTTTAGACCTTGTTTAGTGTCACAAACATGTTTTTAGACCTTGTTTAGTGTCCACAAACATGATTTTAGACCTTGTTTAGCTCCACAAACATGTTTTTAGACCTTGTTTAGTGTCACAAACATGTTTTTAGACCTTGTTTAGTGTCACAAACATGATTTTAGACCTTGTTTAGCTCCACAAACATCATTTTAGACCTTGTTTAGTGTCACAAACATGTTTTTAGACCTTGTTTAGTGTCACAAACATGTTTTTAGACCTTGTTTAGTGCCACAAACATCATTTTAGACCTTGTTTAGTGTCACAAACATGTTTTTAGACCTTGTTTAGTGTCACAAACATGATTTTAGACCTTGTTTAGTGTCCACAAACATGATTTTAGACCTTGTTTAGTGTCACAAACATGATTTTAGACCTTGTTTAGTGTCACAAACATGATTTTAGACCTTGTTTAGCTCCACAAACATGTTTTTAGACCTTGTTTAGTGTCACAAACATGTTTTTAGACCTTGTTTAGTGTCACAAACATGTTTTTAGACCTTGTTTAGTGTCACAAACATGATTTTAGACCTTGTTTAGCTCCACAAACATCATTTTAGACCTTGTTTAGTGTCACAAACATGTTTTTAGACCTTGTTTAGTGTCACAAACATGTTTTTAGAGCTTGTTTAGTGCCACAAACATGATTTTAGACCTTGTTTAGCTCCACAAACATGTTTTTAGACCTTGTTTAGTGTCACAAACATGTTTTTAGACCTTGTTTAGTGCCATAAACATGTTTTTAGACCTTGTTTAGCTCCACAAACATGTTTTTAGACCTTGTTTAGTGTCACAAACATGTTTTTAGACCTTGTTTAGTGTCACAAACATGATTTTAGACCTTGTTTAGCTCCACAAACATCATTTTAGACCTTGTTTAGTGTCACAAACATGTTTTTAGACCTTGTTTAGTGTCACAAACATGTTTTTAGACCTTGTTTAGTGCCACAAACATGATTTTAGACCTTGTTTAGCTCCACAAACATCATTTTAGACCTTGTTTAGTGTCACAAACATGATTTTAGACCTTGTTTAGTGTCACAAACATGATTTTAGACCTTGTTTAGCTGTCACAAACATGATTTTAGACCTTGTTTAGTGCCACAAACATGATTTTAGACCTTGTTTAGTGTCACAAACATGTTTTTAGACCTTGTTTAGTGTCACAAACATGTTTTTAGACCTTGTTTAGTGTCACAAACATGATTTTAGACCTTGTTTAGTGCCACAAACATGTTTTTAGACCTTGTTTAGTGACCTTGTTTAGTGTCACAAACATGTTTTTAGACCTTGTTTAGTGTCACAAACATGTTTTTAGACCTTGTTTAGTGCCACAAACATGTTTTTAGACCTTGTTTAGCTCCACAAACATCATTTTAGACCTTGTTTAGTGTCACAAACATGTTTTTAGACCTTGTTTAGTGTCACAAACATGTTTTTAGAGCATGTTTAGTGCCACAAACATGATTTTAGACCTTGTTTAGCTCCACAAACATCATTTTAGACCTTGTTTAGTGTCACAAACATGTTTTTAGACCTTGTTTAGTGTCACAAACATGTTTTTAGACCTTGTTTAGTGTCACAAACATGTTTTTAGACCTTGTTTAGTGTCGCAAACATGTTTTTAGACCTTGTTTAGTGTCACAAACATGTTTTTAGACCTTGTTTAGTGTCACAAACATGTTTTTAGACCTTGTTTAGTGCCACAAACATCATTTTAGACCTTGTTTAGCTCCACAAACATGTTTTTAGACCTTGTTTAGTGTCACAAACATGTTTTTAGACCTTGTTTAGTGTCACAAACATGTTTTTAGACCTTGTTTAGTGCCACAAACATGTTTTTAGACCTTGTTTAGTGTCCACAAACATGTTTTTAGACCTTGTTTAGTGTCACAAACATGTTTTTAGACCTTGTTTAGTGTCACAAACATGTTTTTAGACCTTGTTTAGCTCCACAAACATCATTTTAGACCTTGTTTAGTGTCACAAACATGTTTTTAGACCTTGTTTAGTGCCACAAACATGTTTTTAGACCTTGTTTAGTGTCAAACATGTTTTTAGACCTTGTTTATGTCGCAAACATGTTTTTAGACCTTGTTTAGTGTCACAAACATGTTTTTAGACCTTGTTTAGTGTCACAAACATGTTTTTAGACCTTGTTTAGTGTCACAAACATGTTTTTAGACCTTGTTTAGTGTCACAAACATCATTTTAGACCTTGTTTAGTGTCCACAAACATGTTTTTAGACCTTGTTTAGTGTCACAAACATGTTTTTAGACCTTGTTTAGTGCCACAAACATGTTTTTAGACCTTGTTTAGCTCCACAAACATGTTTTAGACCTTGTTTAGTGTCACAAACATGTTTTTAGACCTTGTTTAGTGTCACAAACATGATTTTAGACCTTGTTTAGTGTCACAAACATGATTTTAGACCTTGTTTAGCTCCACAAACATCATTTTAGACCTTGTTTAGTGTCACAAACATGTTTTTAGACCTTGTTTAGTGTCACAAACATGTTTTTAGAGCATGTTTAGTGCCACAAACATCATTTTAGACCTTGTTTAGCGCCGCAAACATGTTTTTAGACCTTGTTTAGTGTCACAAACATGTTTTTAGACCTTGTTTAGTGTCCACAAACATGATTTTAGACCTTGTTTAGTGTCACAAACATGATTTTAGACCTTGTTTAGTGTCACAAACATGATTTTAGACCTTGTTTAGTGTCACAAACATCATTTTAGACCTTGTTTAGTGTCACAAACATGTTTTTAGACCTTGTTTAGTGTCACAAACATGTTTTTAGACCTTGTTTAGTGTCACAAACATGATTTTAGACCTTGTTTAGTGTCACAAACATGTTTTTAGACCTTGTTTAGCTCCACAAACATCATTTTAGACCTTGTTTAGTGTCACAAACATGTTTTTAGACCTTGTTTAGTGCCACAAACATGTTTTTAGACCTTGTTTAGTGCCACAAACATGATTTTAGACCTTGTTTAGCGCCACAAACATCATTTTAGACCTTGTTTAGTGTCACAAACATGTTTTTAGACCTTGTTTAGTGTCACAAACATGTTTTTAGAGCTTGTTTAGTGCCACAAACATGATTTTAGACCTTGTTTAGCTCCACAAACATGATTTTAGACCTTGTTTAGTGTCACAAACATGTTTTTAGACCTTGTTTAGTGTCACAAACATGTTTTTAGAGCATGTTTAGTGTCACAAACATGTTTTTAGAGCTTGTTTAGTGTCACAAACATGATTTTAGACCTTGTTTAGTGTCCACAAACATGTTTTAGACCTTGTTTAGTGTCACAAACATGTTTTTAGACCTTGTTTAGTGTCACAAACATGTTTTTAGACCTTGTTTAGTGTCCACAAACATGTTTTTAGACCTTGTTTAGTGTCACAAACATGATTTTAGACCTTGTTTAGTGTCACAAACATGATTTTAGACCTTGTTTAGTGTCCACAAACATGATTTTAGACCTTGTTTAGTGTCACAAACATGTTTTTAGACCTTGTTTAGTGTCACAAACATGTTTTTAGACCTTGTTTAGTGTCACAAACATGTTTTTAGACCTTGTTTAGTGTCACAAACATGATTTTAGACCTTGTTTAGCTCCACAAACATCATTTTAGACCTTGTTTAGTGTCACAAACATGTTTTTAGACCTTGTTTAGTGTCACAAACATGTTTTTAGAGCTTGTTTAGTGCCACAAACATGATTTTAGACCTTGTTTAGTGTCCACAAACATGATTTTAGACCTTGTTTAGTGTCACAAACATGTTTTTAGAGCATGTTTAGTGCATAAACATGTTTTTAGACCTTGTTTAGTGTCCACAAACATGTTTTTAGACCTTGTTTAGTGTCACAAACATGTTTTTAGACCTTGTTTAGTGTCACAAACATGATTTTAGACCTTGTTTAGCTCCACAAACATCATTTTAGACCTTGTTTAGTGTCACAAACATGTTTTTAGACCTTGTTTAGTGTCACAAACATGTTTTTAGAGCATGTTTAGTGCCATAAACATGATTTTAGACCTTGTTTAGCTCCACAAACATCATTTTAGACCTTGTTTAGTGTCACAAACATGTTTTTAGACCTTGTTTAGTGTCACAAACATGATTTTAGACCTTGTTTAGCTGTCACAAACATGATTTTAGACCTTGTTTAGTGCCACAAACATGATTTTAGACCTTGTTTAGTGTCACAAACATGTTTTTAGACCTTGTTTAGTGTCACAAACATGTTTTTAGACCTTGTTTAGTGTCACAAACATGATTTTAGACCTTGTTTAGTGTCACAAACATGTTTTTAGACCTTGTTTAGCTCCACAAACATCATTTTAGACCTTGTTTAGTGTCACAAACATGTTTTTAGACCTTGTTTAGTGCCACAAACATGTTTTTAGACCTTGTTTAGTGCCACAAACATGATTTTAGACCTTGTTTAGCTCCACAAACATCATTTTAGACCTTGTTTAGTGTCACAAACATGTTTTTAGACCTTGTTTAGTGTCACAAACATGTTTTTAGAGCTTGTTTAGTGCCACAAACATGATTTTAGACCTTGTTTAGCTCCACAAACATCATTTTAGACCTTGTTTAGTGTCACAAACATGTTTTTAGACCTTGTTTAGTGTCACAAACATGTTTTTAGACCTTGTTTAGTGTCACAAACATGTTTTTAGACCTTGTTTAGTGTCACAAACATGTTTTTAGACCTTGTTTAGTGTCACAAACATGTTTTTAGACCTTGTTTAGTGTCACAAACATGTTTTTAGACCTTGTTTAGTGTCACAAACATGTTTTTAGACCTTGTTTAGCTCCACAAACATGATTTTAGACCTTGTTTAGTGCCACAAACATGATTTTAGACCTTGTTTAGTGTCACAAACATGATTTTAGACCTTGTTTAGCTCCACAAACATCATTTTAGACCTTGTTTAGTGTCACAAACATGTTTTTAGACCTTGTTTAGTGTCACAAACATGTTTTTAGACCTTGTTTAGTGTCACAAACATGATTTTAGACCTTGTTTAGTCCACAAACATCATTTTAGTCCACAAACATCATTTTAGACCTTGTTTAGTGTCACAAACATGTTTTTAGACCTTGTTTAGTGTCACAAACATGTTTTTAGACCTTGTTTAGTGCCACAAACATGATTTTAGACCTTGTTTAGCTCCACAAACATCATTTTAGACCTTGTTTAGTGTCACAAACATGTTTTTAGACCTTGTTTAGTGCCACAAACATGATTTTAGACCTTGTTTAGCTCCACAAACATGTTTTTAGACCTTGTTTAGTGTCACAAACATGTTTTTAGACCTTGTTTAGTGTCACAAACATGATTTTAGACCTTGTTTAGTGTCACAAACATGTTTTTAGACCTTGTTTAGTGTCACAAACATGTTTTTAGACCTTGTTTAGTGTCACAAACATGTTTTTAGACCTTGTTTAGTGCCACAAACATGATTTTAGACCTTGTTTAGCTCCACAAACATCATTTTAGACCTTGTTTAGTGTCACAAACATGTTTTTAGACCTTGTTTAGTGTCACAAACATGATTTTAGACCTTGTTTAGCTCCACAAACATGATTTTAGACCTTGTTTAGTGCCACAAACATGATTTTAGACCTTGTTTAGTGTCACAAACATGATTTTAGACCTTGTTTAGTGTCACAAACATGTTTTTAGACCTTGTTTAGCTCCACAAACATGTTTTTAGACCTTGTTTAGTGTCACAAACATGTTTTTAGACCTTGTTTAGTGCCACAAACATGTTTTTAGACCTTGTTTAGTGCCACAAACATGATTTTAGACCTTGTTTAGCGCCACAAACATCATTTTAGACCTTGTTTAGTGTCACAAACATGTTTTTAGACCTTGTTTAGTGTCACAAACATGTTTTTAGAGCTTGTTTAGTGCCACAAACATGATTTTAGACCTTGTTTAGCTCCACAAACATCATTTTAGACCTTGTTTAGTGTCACAAACATGTTTTTAGACCTTGTTTAGTGTCACAAACATGTTTTTAGACCTTGTTTAGTGTCACAAACATGTTTTTAGACCTTGTTTAGTGTCCACAAACATGTTTTTAGACCTTGTTTAGTGTCACAAACATGTTTTTAGACCTTGTTTAGTGTCACAAACATGTTTTTAGAGCTTGTTTAGTGCCACAAACATGATTTTAGACCTTGTTTAGCTCCACAAACATCATTTTAGACCTTGTTTAGTGTCACAAACATGTTTTTAGACCTTGTTTAGTGTCACAAACATGTTTTTAGACCTTGTTTAGTGTCACAAACATGTTTTTAGACCTTGTTTAGCTCCACAAACATGTTTTTAGACCTTGTTTAGTGTCACAAACATGTTTTTAGACCTTGTTTAGTGCCACAAACATGTTTTTAGACCTTGTTTAGCTCCACAAACATCATTTTAGACCTTGTTTAGTGTCACAAACATGTTTTTAGACCTTGTTTAGTGTCACAAACATGTTTTTAGACCTTGTTTAGTGTCACAAACATGTTTTTAGACCTTGTTTAGTGTCACAAACATGTTTTTAGACCTTGTTTAGTGTCACAAACATGTTTTTAGACCTTGTTTAGTGTCACAAACATGTTTTTAGACCTTGTTTAGTGTCACAAACATGTTTTTAGACCTTGTTTAGTGTCCACAAACATGTTTTTAGACCTTGTTTAGTGTCACAAACATGTTTTTAGACCTTGTTTAGTGTCACAAACATGTTTTTAGACCTTGTTTAGTGTCACAAACATGTTTTTAGACCTTGTTTAGTGTCACAAACATGTTTTTAGACCTTGTTTAGTGTCACAAACATGATTTTAGACCTTGTTTAGCGCCACAAACATCATTTTAGACCTTGTTTAGTGTCACAAACATGTTTTTAGACCTTGTTTAGTGTCACAAACATGTTTTTAGAGCTTGTTTAGTGCCACAAACATGATTTTAGACCTTGTTTAGCTCCACAAACATGTTTTTAGACCTTGTTTAGTGTCACAAACATGTTTTTAGACCTTGTTTAGTGTCACAAACATGTTTTAGACCTTGTTTAGTGTCACAAACATGTTTTTAGACCTTGTTTAGTGTCCACAAACATGTTTTTAGACCTTGTTTAGTGTCACAAACATGTTTTTAGACCTTGTTTAGTGTCACAAACATGTTTTTAGACCTTGTTTAGTGCCACAAACATCATTTTAGACCTTGTTTAGCTCCACAAACATCATTTTAGACCTTGTTTAGTGTCACAAACATGTTTTTAGACCTTGTTTAGTGTCACAAACATGTTTTTAGACCTTGTTTAGTGTCACAAACATGATTTTAGACCTTGTTTAGTGCCACAAACATGTTTTTAGACCTTGTTTAGTCCACAAACATGATTTTAGACCTTGTTTAGTGTCACAAACATGTTTTTAGACCTTGTTTAGTGTCACAAACATGTTTTTAGACCTTGTTTAGTGTCACAAACATGTTTTTAGACCTTGTTTAGTGTCACAAACATGTTTTTAGACCTTGTTTAGTGTCACAAACATGTTTTTAGAGCTTGTTTAGTGCCACAAACATCATTTTAGACCTTGTTTAGCGCCACAAACATGTTTTTAGACCTTGTTTAGTGTCACAAACATGTTTTTAGACCTTGTTTAGTGCCACAAACATGATTTTAGACCTTGTTTAGTGCCACAAACATGATTTTAGACCTTGTTTAGTGTCACAAACATGATTTTAGACCTTGTTTAGTGTCACAAACATGTTTTTAGACCTTGTTTAGTGTCACAAACATGTTTTTAGACCTTGTTTAGTGTCACAAACATGTTTTTAGACCTTGTTTAGTGTCACAAACATGATTTTAGAGCTTGTTTAGTGCCACAAACATGTTTTTAGACCTTGTTTAGCTCCACAAACATCATTTTAGACCTTGTTTAGTGTCACAAACATGTTTTTAGAGCTTGTTTAGTGCCACAAACATGTTTTTAGACCTTGTTTAGTGCCACAAACATGATTTTAGACCTTGTTTAGCGCCACAAACATCATTTTAGACCTTGTTTAGTGTCACAAACATGTTTTTAGACCTTGTTTAGTGTCACAAACATGTTTTTAGACCTTGTTTAGTGCCACAAACATGATTTTAGACCTTGTTTAGCTCCACAAACATCATTTTAGACCTTGTTTAGTGTCACAAACATGTTTTTAGACCTTGTTTAGTGTCACAAACATGTTTTTAGAGCTTGTTTAGTGTCACAAACATGTTTTTAGACCTTGTTTAGTGTCACAAACATGTTTTTAGAGCATGTTTAGTGTCCACAAACATGTTTTTAGACCTTGTTTAGTGTCACAAACATGTTTTTAGACCTTGTTTAGTGTCACAAACATGATTTTAGACCTTGTTTAGCTCCACAAACATGATTTTAGACCTTGTTTAGTGCCACAAACATGTTTTAGACCTTGTTTAGTGTCACAAACATGATTTTAGACCTTGTTTAGCTCCACAAACATCATTTTAGACCTTGTTTAGTGTCACAAACATGTTTTTAGACCTTGTTTAGTGTCACAAACATGTTTTTAGACCTTGTTTAGTGTCACAAACATGATTTTAGACCTTGTTTAGCTCCACAAACATCATTTTAGACCTTGTTTAGTGTCACAAACATGTTTTTAGACCTTGTTTAGTGTCACAAACATGTTTTTAGAGCATGTTTAGTGCCACAAACATGATTTTAGACCTTGTTTAGCTCCACAAACATGTTTTTAGACCTTGTTTAGTGTCACAAACATGTTTTTAGACCTTGTTTAGTGCCACAAACATGTTTTAGACCTTGTTTAGTGCCACAAACATGTTTTTAGACCTTGTTTAGTGTCACAAACATGTTTTTAGACCTTGTTTAGTGTCACAAACATGATTTTAGACCTTGTTTAGTGTCACAAACATGTTTTTAGACCTTGTTTAGTGTCACAAACATGTTTTTAGACCTTGTTTAGTGTCACAAACATGTTTTTAGAGCTTGTTTAGTGCCACAAACATGATTTTAGACCTTGTTTAGCTCCACAAACATCATTTTAGACCTTGTTTAGTGTCACAAACATGTTTTTAGACCTTGTTTAGTGTCACAAACATGATTTTAGACCTTGTTTAGTGTCACAAACATGATTTTAGACCTTGTTTAGTGTCACAAACATGATTTTAGACCTTGTTTAGTGTCACAAACATGTTTTTAGACCTTGTTTAGTGTCACAAACATGTTTTTAGACCTTGTTTAGTGTCACAAACATGATTTTAGACCTTGTTTAGTGCCACAAACATGTTTTTAGACCTTGTTTAGCTCCACAAACATCATTTTAGACCTTGTTTAGTGTCACAAACATGTTTTTAGACTTGTTTAGTGCCACAAACATGTTTTTAGACCTTGTTTAGTGCCACAAACATCATTTTAGACCTTGTTTAGCGCCGCAAACATCATTTTAGACCTTGTTTAGTGTCACAAACATGTTTTTAGACCTTGTTTAGTGTCACAAACATGTTTTTAGAGCATGTTTAGTGCCACAAACATGATTTTAGACCTTGTTTAGCTCCACAAACATCATTTTAGACCTTGTTTAGTGTCACAAACATGTTTTTAGACCTTGTTTAGTGTCACAAACATGTTTTTAGACCTTGTTTAGTGTCACAAACATGTTTTTAGACCTTGTTTAGTGTCCACAAACATGTTTTTAGACCTTGTTTAGTGTCACAAACATGTTTTTAGACCTTGTTTAGTGTCACAAACATGTTTTTAGAGCTTGTTTAGTGCCACAAACATCATTTTAGACCTTGTTTAGCTCCACAAACATCATTTTAGACCTTGTTTAGTGTCACAAACATGTTTTTAGACCTTGTTTAGTGTCACAAACATGTTTTTAGAGCTTGTTTAGTGCCACAAACATGTTTTTAGACCTTGTTTAGCTCCACAAACATGTTTTTAGACCTTGTTTAGTGTCACAAACATGTTTTTAGAGCTTGTTTAGTGCCACAAACATGTTTTTAGACCTTGTTTAGCTCCACAAACATCATTTTAGACCTTGTTTAGTGTCACAAACATGTTTTTAGACCTTGTTTAGTGTCACAAACATGTTTTTAGACCTTGTTTAGTGTCCACAAACATGTTTTTAGACCTTGTTTAGTGTCTCAAACATGTTTTTAGACCTTGTTTAGTGTCACAAACATGTTTTTAGACCTTGTTTAGTGTCACAAACATGTTTTTAGACCTTGTTTAGTGCCACAAACATGTTTTTAGACCTTGTTTAGCTCCACAAACATGATTTTAGACCTTGTTTAGTGTCACAAACATGTTTTTAGACCTTGTTTAGTGTCACAAACATGTTTTTAGACCTTGTTTAGTGCCACAAACATGTTTTTAGACCTTGTTTAGCTCCACAAACATGTTTTTAGACCTTGTTTAGTGTCACAAACATGTTTTTAGACCTTGTTTAGTGTCACAAACATGATTTTAGACCTTGTTTAGCTCCACAAACATCATTTTAGACCTTGTTTAGTGTCACAAACATGTTTTTAGACCTTGTTTAGTGTCACAAACATGTTTTTAGAGCATGTTTAGTGCCACAAACATCATTTTAGACCTTGTTTAGCGCCGCAAACATGTTTTTAGACCTTGTTTAGTGTCACAAACATGATTTTAGACCTTGTTTAGTGCCACAAACATGATTTTAGACCTTGTTTAGTGTCACAAACATGATTTTAGACCTTGTTTAGTGTCACAAACATGATTTTAGACCTTGTTTAGCTCCACAAACATCATTTTAGACCTTGTTTAGTGTCACAAACATGTTGTTTTTTAGACCTTGTTTAGTGTCACAAACATGTTTTTAGACCTTGTTTAGTGTCACAAACATGTTTTTAGACCTTGTTTAGTGCCACAAACATGTTTTTAGACCTTGTTTAGTGTCCACAAACATGTTTTTAGACCTTGTTTAGTGTCACAAACATGTTTTTAGACCTTGTTTAGTGCCACAAACATGTTTTTAGACCTTGTTTAGTGCCACAAACATCATTTTAGACCTTGTTTAGCGCCACAAACATCATTTTAGACCTTGTTTAGTGTCACAAACATGTTTTTAGACCTTGTTTAGTGTCACAAACATGTTTTTAGACCTTGTTTAGTGTCCACAAACATGTTTTTAGACCTTGTTTAGTGTCACAAACATGTTTTTAGACCTTGTTTAGTGTCACAAACATGTTTTTAGACCTTGTTTAGTGCCACAAACATCATTTTAGACCTTGTTTAGTGCCACAAACATGTTTTTAGACCTTGTTTAGTGTCACAAACATGTTTTTAGACCTTGTTTAGTGTCCACAAACATGATTTTAGACCTTGTTTAGTGCCACAAACATGATTTTAGACCTTGTTTAGTGTCACAAACATGATTTTAGACCTTGTTTAGTGTCACAAACATGTTTTAGACCTTGTTTAGTGTCACAAACATGTTTTTAGACCTTGTTTAGTGTCACAAACATGTTTTTAGACCTTGTTTAGTGTCACAAACATGATTTTAGAGCTTGTTTAGTGCCACAAACATGTTTTTAGACCTTGTTTAGCTCCACAAACATCATTTTAGAGCTTGTTTAGTGTCACAAACATGTTTTTAGACCTTGTTTAGTGCCACAAACATGTTTTTAGACCTTGTTTAGTGTCACAAACATCATTTTAGACCTTGTTTAGCGCCACAAACATCATTTTAGACCTTGTTTAGTGTCACAAACATGTTTTTAGACCTTGTTTAGTGTCACAAACATGTTTTTAGACCTTGTTTAGTGCCACAAACATGATTTTAGACCTTGTTTAGCTCCACAAACATGTTTTAGACCTTGTTTAGTGTCACAAACATGTTTTTAGACCTTGTTTAGTGTCACAAACATGTTTTTAGACCTTGTTTAGTGTCACAAACATGTTTTTAGACCTTGTTTAGTGTCACAAACATGTTTTTAGACCTTGTTTAGCTCCACAAACATCATTTTAGACCTTGTTTAGTGTCACAAACATGTTTTTAGACCTTGTTTAGTGTCACAAACATGATTTTAGACCTTGTTTAGCTCCACAAACATGATTTTAGACCTTGTTTAGTGCCACAAACATGATTTTAGACCTTGTTTAGTGTCACAAACATGATTTTAGACCTTGTTTAGCTCCACAAACATCATTTTAGACCTTGTTTAGTGTCACAAACATGTTTTTAGACCTTGTTTAGTGTCACAAACATGTTTTTAGACCTTGTTTAGTGTCACAAACATGTTTTTAGACCTTGTTTAGTGTCACAAACATGATTTTAGACCTTGTTTAGCTCCACAAACATCATTTTAGACCTTGTTTAGTGTCACAAACATGTTTTTAGACCTTGTTTAGTGTCACAAACATGTTTTTAGAGCTTGTTTAGTGCCACAAACATGATTTTAGACCTTGTTTAGCTCCACAAACATCATTTTAGAGCTTGTTTAGTGTCACAAACATGTTTTTAGACCTTGTTTAGTGCCATAAACATGATTTTAGACCTTGTTTAGCTCCACAAACATGTTTTTAGACCTTGTTTAGTGTCACAAACATGTTTTTAGACCTTGTTTAGTGTCACAAACATGATTTTAGACCTTGTTTAGCTCCACAAACATCATTTTAGACCTTGTTTAGTGTCCACAAACATGTTTTTAGACCTTGTTTAGTGTCACAAACATGTTTTTAGACCTTGTTTAGTGTCACAAAACATGTTTTTAGACCTTGTTTAGTGCCACAAACATGTTTTTAGACCTTGTTTAGTGTCACAAACATGTTTTTAGACCTTGTTTAGTGTCACAAACATGATTTTAGACCTTGTTTAGTGTCACAAACATGATTTTAGACCTTGTTTAGTGCCACAAACATGATTTTAGACCTTGTTTAGTGTCACAAACATGTTTTTAGACCTTGTTTAGTGTCACAAACATGTTTTTAGACCTTGTTTAGTGTCACAAACATGATTTTAGAGCTTGTTTAGTGCCACAAACATGTTTTTAGACCTTGTTTAGCTCCACAAACATCATTTTAGACCTTGTTTAGTGTCACAAACATGTTTTTAGACCTTGTTTAGTGCCACAAACATGTTTTTAGACCTTGTTTAGTGCCACAAACATCATTTTAGACCTTGTTTAGCTCCACAAACATCATTTTAGACCTTGTTTAGTGTCACAAACATGTTTTTAGACCTTGTTTAGTGTCACAAACATGTTTTTAGAGCATGTTTAGTGCCACAAACATGATTTTAGACCTTGTTTAGCTCCACAAACATCATTTTAGACCTTGTTTAGTGTCACAAACATGTTTTTAGACCTTGTTTAGTGTCACAAACATGTTTTTAGACCTTGTTTAGTGTCACAAACATGTTTTTAGACCTTGTTTAGTGTCGCAAACATGTTTTTAGACCTTGTTTAGTGTCACAAACATGTTTTTAGACCTTGTTTAGTGTCACAAACATGTTTTTAGACCTTGTTTAGTGTCACAAACATGATTTTAGACCTTGTTTAGCTCCACAAACATGATTTTAGACCTTGTTTAGTGCCACAAACATGATTTTAGACCTTGTTTAGTGTCACAAACATGATTTTAGACCTTGTTTAGCTCCACAAACATCATTTTAGACCTTGTTTAGTGTCACAAACATGTTTTTAGACCTTGTTTAGTGTCACAAACATGTTTTTAGACCTTGTTTAGTGTCACAAACATGATTTTAGACCTTGTTTAGCTCCACAAACATGTTTTTAGACCTTGTTTAGTGTCACAAACATGTTTTTAGACCTTGTTTAGTGTCACAAACATGATTTTAGACCTTGTTTAGTGTCACAAACATGATTTTAGACCTTGTTTAGTGTCACAAACATGTTTTTAGACCTTGTTTAGTGTCACAAACATGTTTTTAGAGCATGTTTAGTGCCACAAACATGATTTTAGACCTTGTTTAGCTCCACAAACATGTTTTTAGACCTTGTTTAGTGTCACAAACATGTTTTTAGACCTTGTTTAGTGTCACAAACATGATTTTAGACCTTGTTTAGCTCCACAAACATGATTTTAGACCTTGTTTAGTGCCACAAACATGTTTTTAGACCTTGTTTAGTGTCACAAACATGATTTTAGAGCTTGTTTAGTGCCACAAACATGTTTTTAGACCTTGTTTAGCTCCACAAACATCATTTTAGAGCTTGTTTAGTGTCACAAACATGTTTTTAGACCTTGTTTAGTGCCACAAACATGTTTTTAGACCTTGTTTAGTGCCACAAACATGTTTTTAGACCTTGTTTAGCGCCACAAACATCATTTTAGACCTTGTTTAGTGTCACAAACATGTTTTTAGACCTTGTTTAGTGTCACAAACATGTTTTTAGAGCATGTTTAGTGCCACAAACATGATTTTAGACCTTGTTTAGCTCCACAAACATCATTTTAGACCTTGTTTAGTGTCACAAACATGTTTTTAGACCTTGTTTAGTGTCACAAACATGTTTTTAGACCTTGTTTAGTGTCACAAACATGTTTTTAGACCTTGTTTTAGACCTTGTTTAGTGTCACAAACATGTTTTTAGACCTTGTTTAGTGTCACAAACATGTTTTTAGAGCTTGTTTAGTGCCACAAACATGTTTTTAGACCTTGTTTAGCTCCACAAACATCATTTTAGACCTTGTTTAGTGTCACAAACATGTTTTTAGACCTTGTTTAGTGTCACAAACATGTTTTTAGACCTTGTTTAGTGCCACAAACATGTTTTTAGACCTTGTTTAGCTCCACAAACATGTTTTTAGACCTTGTTTAGTGTCACAAACATGTTTTTAGAGCTTGTTTAGTGCCACAAACATGTTTTTAGACCTTGTTTAGCTCCACAAACATCATTTTAGACCTTGTTTAGTGTCACAAACATGTTTTTAGACCTTGTTTAGTGTCACAAACATGTTTTTAGACCTTGTTTAGTGTCACAAACATGTTTTTAGACCTTGTTTAGTGTCCACAAACATGTTTTTAGACCTTGTTTAGTGTCACAAACATGTTTTTAGACCTTGTTTAGTGTCACAAACATGTTTTTAGAGCTTGTTTAGTGCCACAAACATGTTTTTAGACCTTGTTTAGCTCCACAAACATGTTTTTAGACCTTGTTTAGTGTCACAAACATGTTTTTAGAGCTTGTTTAGTGTCACAAACATGTTTTTAGACCTTGTTTAGTGTCACAAACATGTTTTTAGAGCTTGTTTAGTGCCACAAACATGTTTTTAGACCTTGTTTAGTGCCACAAACATCATTTTAGACCTTGTTTAGCGCCGCAAACATCATTTTAGACCTTGTTTAGTGTCACAAACATGTTTTTAGACCTTGTTTAGTGTCACAAACATGTTTTTAGAGCTTGTTTAGTGCCACAAACATGATTTTAGACCTTGTTTAGCTCCACAAACATCATTTTAGACCTTGTTTAGTGTCACAAACATGTTTTTAGACCTTGTTTAGTGTCACAAACATGTTTTTAGACCTTGTTTAGTGTCCACAAACATGTTTTTAGACCTTGTTTAGTGTCACAAACATGTTTTTAGACCTTGTTTAGTGTCACAAACATGTTTTTAGACCTTGTTTAGTGTCACAAACATGTTTTTAGAGCTTGTTTAGTGCCACAAACATGTTTTTAGACCTTGTTTAGCTCCACAAACATCATTTTAGACCTTGTTTAGTGTCACAAACATGTTTTTTGTTTAGACCATTGTTTAGTGTCACAAACATGTTTTTAGACCTTGTTTAGTGTCACAAACATGATTTTAGACCTTGTTTAGTGTCACAAACATGTTTTTAGACCTTGTTTAGTCCACAAACATCATTTTAGACCTTGTTTAGTGTCACAAACATGTTTTTAGACCTTGTTTAGTGTCACAAACATGTTTTTAGACCTTGTTTAGTGTCACAAACATGTTTTTAGACCTTGTTTAGTGTCACAAACATGTTTTTAGACCTTGTTTAGTGTCACAAACATGTTTTTAGACCTTGTTTAGTGCCACAAACATCATTTTAGACCTTGTTTAGCTCCACAAACATCATTTTAGACCTTGTTTAGTGTCACAAACATGTTTTTAGACCTTGTTTAGTGTCACAAACATGTTTTTAGACCTTGTTTAGTGCCACAAACATGATTTTAGACCTTGTTTAGTGCCACAAACATGTTTTTAGACCTTGTTTAGCTCCACAAACATCATTTTAGACCTTGTTTAGTGTCACAAACATGTTTTTAGACCTTGTTTAGTGTCACAAACATGTTTTTAGAGCTTGTTTAGTGCCACAAACATGTTTTTAGACCTTGTTTAGCTCCACAAACATGTTTTTAGACCTTGTTTAGTGTCACAAACATGTTTTTAGACCTTGTTTAGTGCCACAAACATGTTTTTAGACCTTGTTTAGCTCCACAAACATCATTTTAGACCTTGTTTAGTGTCACAAACATGTTTTTAGACCTTGTTTAGTGTCACAAACATGTTTTTAGACCTTGTTTAGTGTCACAAACATGTTTTTAGACCTTGTTTAGTGTCCACAAACATGTTTTTAGACCTTGTTTAGTGTCACAAACATGTTTTTAGACCTTGTTTAGTGTCACAAACATGTTTTTAGACCTTGTTTAGTGCCACAAACATGTTTTTAGACCTTGTTTAGTGTCCACAAACATGTTTTTAGACCTTGTTTAGTGTCACAAACATGTTTTTAGACCTTGTTTAGTGTCACAAACATGTTTTTTGTTTAGACCTTGTTTAGTGTCACAAACATGTTTTTAGAGCTTGTTTAGTGCCACAAACATGTTTTTAGACCTTGTTTAGTGCCACAAACATCATTTTAGACCTTGTTTAGCGCCGCAAACATCATTTTAGACCTTGTTTAGTGTCACAAACATGTTTTTAGACCTTGTTTAGTGTCACAAACATGTTTTTAGAGCTTGTTTAGTGCCACAAACATCATTTTAGACCTTGTTTAGCTCCACAAACATCATTTTAGACCTTGTTTAGTGTCACAAACATGTTTTTAGACCTTGTTTAGTGTCACAAACATGTTTTTAGACCTTGTTTAGTGTCACAAACATGTTTTTAGACCTTGTTTAGTGTCACAAACATGTTTTTAGACCTTGTTTAGTGTCACAAACATGTTTTTAGACCTTGTTTAGTGTCACAAACATGTTTTTAGACCTTGTTTAGTGTCACAAACATGTTTTTAGACCTTGTTTAGCTCCACAAACATCATTTTAGACCTTGTTTAGTGTCACAAACATGTTTTTAGACCTTGTTTAGTGTCACAAACATGTTTTTAGACCTTGTTTAGTGTCACAAACATGATTTTAGACCTTGTTTAGTGCCACAAACATGTTTTTAGACCTTGTTTAGCTCCACAAACATCATTTTAGACCTTGTTTAGTGTCACAAACATGTTTTTAGACCTTGTTTAGTGCCACAAACATGATTTTAGACCTTGTTTAGTGCCACAAACATCATTTTAGACCTTGTTTAGCTCCACAAACATCATTTTAGACCTTGTTTAGTGTCACAAACATGTTTTTAGACCTTGTTTAGTGTCACAAACATGTTTTTAGAGCATGTTTAGTGCCATAAACATGATTTTAGACCTTGTTTAGCTCCACAAACATCATTTTAGACCTTGTTTAGTGTCACAAACATGTTTTTAGACCTTGTTTAGTGTCACAAACATGTTTTTAGACCTTGTTTAGTGTCACAAACATGTTTTTAGACCTTGTTTAGTGTCCACAAACATGATTTTAGACCTTGTTTAGCTCCACAAACATGTTTTTAGACCTTGTTTAGTGTCACAAACATGTTTTTAGACCTTGTTTAGTGTCACAAACATGTTTTTAGACCTTGTTTAGCTCCACAAACATCATTTTAGACCTTGTTTAGTGTCACAAACATGTTTTTAGACCTTGTTTAGTGTCACAAACATGTTTTTAGACCTTGTTTAGCTCCACAAACATCATTTTAGACCTTGTTTAGTGTCACAAACATGTTTTTAGACCTTGTTTAGTGTCACAAACATGTTTTTAGACCTTGTTTAGTGTCACAAACATGATTTTAGACCTTGTTTAGCTCCACAAACATCATTTTAGACCTTGTTTAGTGTCACAAACATGTTTTTAGACCTTGTTTAGTGTCACAAACATGTTTTTAGACCTTGTTTAGTGCCACAAACATGATTTTAGACCTTGTTTAGCTCCACAAACATCATTTTAGACCTTGTTTAGTGTCACAAACATGTTTTTAGACCTTGTTTAGTGCCACAAACATGATTTTAGACCTTGTTTAGTGTCACAAACATGTTTTTAGACCTTGTTTAGTGTCACAAACATGTTTTTAGACCTTGTTTAGTGTCACAAACATGATTTTAGACCTTGTTTAGCTCCACAAACATGTTTTTAGACCTTGTTTAGTGTCACAAACATGTTTTTAGACCTTGTTTAGTGCCACAAACATGTTTTTAGACCTTGTTTAGTGCCACAAACATGATTTTAGACCTTGTTTAGCTCCACAAACATCATTTTAGACCTTGTTTAGTGTCACAAACATGTTTTTAGACCTTGTTTAGTGTCACAAACATGTTTTTAGAGCTTGTTTAGTGCCACAAACATGATTTTAGACCTTGTTTAGCTCCACAAACATGTTTTTAGACCTTGTTTAGTGTCACAAACATGTTTTTAGACCTTGTTTAGTGTCACAAACATGATTTTAGACCTTGTTTAGTGTCACAAACATGATTTTAGACCTTGTTTAGTGTCACAAACATGATTTTAGACCTTGTTTAGTGTCACAAACATGTTTTTAGACCTTGTTTAGTGTCACAAACATGTTTTTAGACCTTGTTTAGTGTCACAAACATGATTTTAGACCTTGTTTAGTGCCACAAACATGTTTTTAGACCTTGTTTAGCTCCACAAACATCATTTTAGACCTTGTTTAGTGTCACAAACATGTTTTTAGACCTTGTTTAGTGCACAAACATGTTTTTAGACCTTGTTTAGTGCCACAAACATCATTTTAGACCTTGTTTAGCGCCACAAACATCATTTTAGACCTTGTTTAGTGTCACAAACATGTTTTTAGACCTTGTTTAGTGTCACAAACATGTTTTTAGAGCTTGTTTAGTGCCACAAACATGATTTTAGACCTTGTTTAGCTCCACAAACATCATTTTAGACCTTGTTTAGTGTCACAAACATGTTTTTAGACCTTGTTTAGTGTCACAAACATGTTTTTAGACCTTGTTTAGTGTCACAAACATGTTTTTAGACCTTGTTTAGTGTCGCAAACATGTTTTTAGACCGTGTTTAGTGTCGCAAACATGTTTTTAGACCTTGTTTAGTGTCACAAACATGTTTTTAGACCTTGTTTAGTGTCACAAACATGTTTTTAGAGCTTGTTTAGTGCCACAAACATGATTTTAGACCTTGTTTAGCTCCACAAACATCATTTTAGACCTTGTTTAGTGTCACAAACATGTTTTTAGACCTTGTTTAGTGTCACAAACATGTTTTTAGAGCTTGTTTAGTGCCACAAACATGTTTTTAGACCTTGTTTAGCTCCACAAACATCATTTTAGAGCTTGTTTAGTGTCACAAACATGTTTTTAGACCTTGTTTAGTGCCACAAACATGATTTTAGACCTTGTTTAGCTCCACAAACATGTTTTTAGACCTTGTTTAGTGTCACAAACATGTTTTTAGACCTTGTTTAGTGTCACAAACATGATTTTAGACCTTGTTTAGCTCCACAAACATCATTTTAGACCTTGTTTAGTGTCACAAACATGTTTTTAGACCTTGTTTAGTGTCACAAACATGTTTTTAGAGCTTGTTTAGTGCCACAAACATGTTTTTAGACCTTGTTTAGCGCCACAAACATGTTTTTAGACCTTGTTTAGTGTCACAAACATGTTTTTAGACCTTGTTTAGTCCACAAACATGTTTTAGACCTTGTTTAGTGCCATAAACATGATTTTAGACCTTGTTTAGTGTCACAAACATGATTTTAGACCTTGTTTAGCTCCACAAACATCATTTTAGACCTTGTTTAGTGTCACAAACATGTTTTTAGACCTTGTTTAGTGTCACAAACATGTTTTTAGACCTTGTTTAGTGTCACAAACATGATTTTAGACCTTGTTTAGTGCCACAAACATGTTTTTAGACCTTGTTTAGTGTCACAAACATCATTTTAGACCTTGTTTAGCGCCACAAACATGTTTTTAGACCTTGTTTAGTGCCACAAACATGTTTTTAGACCTTGTTTAGTGCCACAAACATGTTTTTAGACCTTGTTTAGTGTCACAAACATGTTTTTAGACCTTGTTTAGTGTCACAAACATGTTTTTAGACCTTGTTTAGTGTCACAAACATGTTTTTAGACCTTGTTTAGTGTCACAAACATGATTTTAGACCTTGTTTAGTGCCACAAACATGTTTTTAGACCTTGTTTAGTGTCACAAACATCATTTTAGACCTTGTTTAGCGCCACAAACATGTTTTTAGACCTTGTTTAGTGCCACAAACATCATTTTAGACCTTGTTTAGCGCCACAAACATGTTTTTAGACCTTGTTTAGTGTCACAAACATGTTTTTAGACCTTGTTTAGTGTCGCAAACATGTTTTTAGACCTTGTTTAGTGTCACAAACATGTTTTTAGACCTTGTTTAGTGTCACAAACATGTTTTTAGACCTTGTTTAGTGCCACAAACATGTTTTTAGACCTTGTTTAGTGTCCACAAACATCATTTTAGACCTTGTTTAGTGTCACAAACATGTTTTTAGACCTTGTTTAGTGTCACAAACATGTTTTTAGACCTTGTTTAGTGTCACAAACATGTTTTTAGACCTTGTTTAGCTCCACAAACATGTTTTTAGACCTTGTTTAGTGTCACAAACATGTTTTTAGACCTTGTTTAGTGTCACAAACATGATTTTAGACCTTGTTTAGCTCCACAAACATCATTTTAGACCTTGTTTAGTGTCACAAACATGTTTTTAGACCTTGTTTAGTGTCACAAACATGTTTTTAGAGCATGTTTAGTGCCACAAACATCATTTTAGACCTTGTTTAGCGCCGCAAACATGTTTTTAGACCTTGTTTAGTGTCACAAACATGTTTTTAGACCTTGTTTAGTGCCACAAACATGATTTTAGACCTTGTTTAGTGCCACAAACATGATTTTAGACCTTGTTTAGTGTCACAAACATGATTTTAGACCTTGTTTAGTGTCCACAAACATGTTTTTAGACCTTGTTTAGTGTCACAAACATGTTTTTAGACCTTGTTTAGTGTCACAAACATGTTTTTAGACCTTGTTTAGTGTCACAAACATGATTTTAGACCCACAAACATTGTTTAGCTCCACAAACATGTTTTTAGAGCTTGTTTAGTGTCACAAACATGTTTTTAGAGCTTGTTTAGTGCCACAAACATGTTTTTAGACCTTGTTTAGTGCCACAAACATCATTTTAGACCTTGTTTAGCGCCGCAAACATCATTTTAGACCTTGTTTAGTGTCACAAACATGTTTTTAGACCTTGTTTAGTGTCACAAACATGTTTTTAGAGCATGTTTAGTGCCATAAACATGATTTTAGACCTTGTTTAGCTCCACAAACATCATTTTAGACCTTGTTTAGTGTCACAAACATGTTTTTAGACCTTGTTTAGTGTCACAAACATGTTTTTAGACCTTGTTTAGTGTCACAAACATGTTTTTAGACCTTGTTTAGTGTCCACAAACATGTTTTTAGACCGTGTTTAGTGTCGCAAACATGTTTTTAGACCTTGTTTAGTGTCACAAACATGTTTTTAGACCTTGTTTAGTGTCACAAACATGTTTTTAGACCTTGTTTAGTGTCACAAACATCATTTTAGACCTTGTTTAGTGTCCACAAACATCATTTTAGACCTTGTTTAGTGTCACAAACATGTTTTTAGACCTTGTTTAGTGTCACAAACATGTTTTTAGAGCTTGTTTAGTGTCACAAACATGATTTTAGAGCTTGTTTAGTGCCACAAACATGTTTTTAGACCTTGTTTAGCTCCACAAACATCATTTTAGACCTTGTTTAGTGTCACAAACATGTTTTTAGACCTTGTTTAGTGCCACAAACATGTTTTTAGACCTTGTTTAGTGCCACAAACATCATTTTAGACCTTGTTTAGCGCCACAAACATCATTTTAGACCTTGTTTAGTGTCACAAACATGTTTTTAGACCTTGTTTAGTGTCACAAACATGTTTTTAGAGCATGTTTAGTGCCACAAACATGATTTTAGACCTTGTTTAGCTCCACAAACATCATTTTAGACCTTGTTTAGTGTCACAAACATGTTTTTAGACCTTGTTTAGTGTCACAAACATGTTTTTAGACCTTGTTTAGTGTCACAAACATGTTTTTAGACCTTGTTTAGTGTCACAAACATGTTTTTAGACCTTGTTTAGTTTAGTGTCACAAACATGTTTTTAGACCTTGTTTAGTGTCACAAACATGTTTTTAGACCTTGTTTAGTGTCACAAACATGTTTTTAGAGCTTGTTTAGTGCCACAAACATGTTTTTAGACCTTGTTTAGCTCCACAAACATCATTTTAGACCTTGTTTAGTGTCACAAACATCATTTTAGACCTTGTTTAGTGTCACAAACATGTTTTTAGACCTTGTTTAGTGTCACAAACATGTTTTTAGACCTTGTTTAGTGCCACAAACATGTTTTTAGACCTTGTTTAGTGTCCACAAACATGTTTTTAGACCTTGTTTAGTGTCACAAACATGTTTTAGACCTTGTTTAGTGCCACAAACATGATTTTAGACCTTGTTTAGTGTCACAAACATGTTTTTAGACCTTGTTTAGTGTCACAAACATGTTTTTAGACCTTGTTTAGTGTCACAAACATGATTTTAGACCTTGTTTAGTGTCACAAACATGTTTTTAGACCTTGTTTAGTGTCAAACATGTTTTTACATGTTTTTAGAGCATGTTTAGTGCCACAAACATCATTTTAGACCTTGTTTAGCGCCGCAAACATGTTTTTAGACCTTGTTTAGTGTCGCAAACATGTTTTTAGACCTTGTTTAGCTCCACAAACATGATTTTAGACCTTGTTTAGTGCCATAAACATGATTTTAGACCTTGTTTAGTGTCACAAACATGATTTTAGACCTTGTTTAGTGTCACAAACATGTTTTTAGACCTTGTTTAGTGTCACAAACATGTTTTTAGACCTTGTTTAGTGTCACAAACATGTTTTTAGACCTTGTTTAGTGTCACAAACATGATTTTAGACCTTGTTTAGTGCCACAAACATGTTTTTAGACCTTGTTTAGTGTCACAAACATCATTTTAGACCTTGTTTAGCGCCGCAAACATGTTTTTAGAGCTTGTTTAGTGCCACAAACATCATTTTAGACCTTGTTTAGCGCCACAAACATGTTTTTAGACCGTGTTTAGTGTCGCAAACATGTTTTTAGACCTTGTTTAGTGTCACAAACATGTTTTTAGACCTTGTTTAGTGTCACAAACATGTTTTTAGACCTTGTTTAGTGTCACAAACATGATTTTAGACCTTGTTTAGTGCCACAAACATGTTTTTAGACCTTGTTTAGTGTCACAAACATCATTTTAGACCTTGTTTAGCGCCACAAACATGTTTTTAGACCTTGTTTAGTGCCACAAACATGTTTTTAGACCTTGTTTAGTGCCACAAACATGTTTTTAGACCTTGTTTAGTGTCACAAACATGTTTTTAGACCTTGTTTAGTGTCACAAACATGTTTTTAGACCTTGTTTAGTGTCACAAACATGTTTTTAGACCTTGTTTAGTGTCACAAACATGTTTTTAGACCTTGTTTAGTGTCACAAACATGTTTTTAGACCTTGTTTAGTGTCCACAAACATGTTTTTAGACCTTGTTTAGTGTCACAAACATGTTTTTAGACCTTGTTTAGTGTCACAAACATTTTTTAGAGCTTGTTTAGTGCCACAAACATGTTTTTAGACCTTGTTTAGCTCCACAAACATGTTTTTAGACCTTGTTTAGTGTCACAAACATGTTTTTAGACCTTGTTTAGTGTCACAAACATGATTTTAGACCTTGTTTAGCTCCACAAACATCATTTTAGACCTTGTTTAGTGTCACAAACATGTTTTTAGACCTTGTTTAGTGTCACAAACATGTTTTTAGAGCATGTTTAGTGCCACAAACATGATTTTAGACCTTGTTTAGCTCCACAAACATCATTTTAGACCTTGTTTAGTGTCACAAACATGTTTTTAGACCTTGTTTAGTGTCACAAACATGTTTTTAGACCTTGTTTAGTGTCACAAACATGATTTTAGACCTTGTTTAGTGCCATAAACATGATTTTAGAACTTGTTTAGTGTCACAAACATGATTTTAGAGTGTTGTTTAGTTTAGTCCACAAACATGATTTTAGACCTTGTTTAGTGCCACAAACATGATTTTTAGACCTTGTTTAGCTCCACAAACATCATTTTAGACCTTGTTTAGTGTCACAAACATGTTTTTAGACCTTGTTTAGTGTCACAAACATGATTTTAGACCTTGTTTAGCTCCACAAACATCATTTTAGACCTTGTTTAGTGTCACAAACATGTTTTTAGACCTTGTTTAGTGTCACAAACATGTTTTTAGAGCATGTTTAGTGCCACAAACATCATTTTAGACCTTGTTTAGCGCCGCAAACATGTTTTTAGACCTTGTTTAGTGTCACAAACATGTTTTTAGACCTTGTTTAGCTCCACAAACATGATTTTAGACCTTGTTTAGTGCCAAAACATGATTTTAGACCTTGTTTAGTGTCACAAACATGATTTTAGACCTTGTTTAGCTCCACAAACATCATTTTAGACCTTGTTTAGTGTCACAAACATGTTTTTAGACCTTGTTTAGTGTCACAAACATGTTTTTAGACCTTGTTTAGTGTCACAAACATGATTTTAGACCTTGTTTAGTGCCACAAACATGTTTTTAGACCTTGTTTAGTGTCACAAACATCATTTTAGACCTTGTTTAGTGCCACAAACATGTTTTTAGAGCTTGTTTAGTGCCACAAACATCATTTTAGACCTTGTTTAGTGCCACAAACATGTTTTTAGACCTTGTTTAGTGTCACAAACATGTTTTTAGACCTTGTTTAGTGTCACAAACATGTTTTTAGACCTTGTTTAGTGTCACAAACATGTTTTTAGACCTTGTTTAGTGTCACAAACATGATTTTAGACCTTGTTTAGTGCCACAAACATGTTTTTAGACCTTGTTTAGTGTCACAAACATCATTTTAGACCTTGTTTAGCGCCACAAACATGTTTTTAGACCTTGTTTAGTGCCACAAACATGTTTTTAGACCTTGTTTAGTGCCACAAACATGTTTTTAGACCTTGTTTAGTGTCACAAACATGTTTTTAGACCTTGTTTAGTGTCCACAAACATGTTTTTAGACCTTGTTTAGTGTCACAAACATGTTTTTAGACCTTGTTTAGTGTCACAAACATGTTTTTAGACCTTGTTTAGTGCCACAAACATCATTTTAGACCTTGTTTAGCTCCACAAACATCATTTTAGACCTTGTTTAGTGTCACAAACATGTTTTTAGACCTTGTTTAGTGTCACAAACATGTTTTTAGACCTTGTTTAGTGCCACAAACATGTTTTTAGACCTTGTTTAGTGTCCACAAACATGTTTTTAGACCTTGTTTAGTGTCACAAACATGTTTTTAGACCTTGTTTAGTGTCACAAACATGATTTTAGACCTTGTTTAGTGTCACAAACATCATTTTAGACCTTGTTTAGTGTCACAAACATGTTTTTAGACCTTGTTTAGTGTCACAAACATGTTTTTAGAGCTTGTTTAGTGCCACAAACATCATTTTAGACCTTGTTTAGCGCCACAAACATGTTTTTAGACCTTGTTTAGTGTCACAAACATGATTTTAGACCTTGTTTAGCTCCACAAACATGATTTTAGACCTTGTTTAGTGCCACAAACATGATTTTAGACCTTGTTTAGTGTCACAAACATGATTTTAGACCTTGTTTAGCTCCACAAACATCATTTTAGACCTTGTTTAGTGTCACAAACATGTTTTTAGACCTTGTTTAGTGTCACAAACATGTTTTTAGACCTTGTTTAGTGTCACAAACATGATTTTAGAGCTTGTTTAGTGCCACAAACATGTTTTTAGACCTTGTTTAGCTCCACAAACATCATTTTAGACCTTGTTTAGTGTCACAAACATGTTTTTAGACCTTGTTTAGTGCCACAAACATGTTTTTAGACCTTGTTTAGTGCCACAAACATCATTTTAGACCTTGTTTAGCGCCACAAACATCATTTTAGACCTTGTTTAGTGTCACAAACATGTTTTTAGACCTTGTTTAGTGTCACAAACATGTTTTTAGAGCATGTTTAGTGCCATAAACATGATTTTAGACCTTGTTTAGCTCCACAAACATCATTTTAGACCTTGTTTAGTGTCACAAACATGTTTTTAGACCTTGTTTAGTGTCACAAACATGTTTTTAGACCTTGTTTAGTGTCACAAACATGTTTTTAGACCTTGTTTAGTGTCGCAAACATGTTTTTAGACCACAAACATGTTTAGTGTCGCAAACATGTTTTTAGACCTTGTTTAGTGTCACAAACATGTTTTTAGACCTTGTTTAGTGTCACAAACATGTTTTTAGACCTTGTTTAGTGCCACAAACATCATTTTAGACCTTGTTTAGTGTCACAAACATGTTTTAGACCTTGTTTAGTGTCACAAACATGTTTTTAGACCTTGTTTAGTGTCACAAACATGTTTTTAGACCTTGTTTAGTGTCGCAAACATGTTTTTAACAGTGTCACAAACATTTAGACCTTGTTTAGTGTCACAAACATGTTTTTAGAGCTTGTTTAGTGCCACAAACATGTTTTTAGACCTTGTTTAGCTCCACAAACATCATTTTAGACCTTGTTTAGTGTCACAAACATGTTTTTAGACCTTGTTTAGTGTCACAAACATGTTTTTAGAGCCTTGTTTAGTGTCACAAACATGATTTTAGACCTTGTTTAGTGCCACAAACATGTTTTTAGACCTTGTTTAGCTCCACAAACATCATTTTAGACCTTGTTTAGTGTCACAAACATGTTTTTAGACCTTGTTTAGTGCCACAAACATGTTTTTAGACCTTGTTTAGTGCCACAAACATCATTTTAGACCTTGTTTAGCGCCAAACATCAAGACCTTGTTTAGTGTCACAAACATGTTTTTAGACCTTGTTTAGTGTCACAAACATGTTTTTAGAGCATGTTTAGTGCCACAAACATGATTTTAGACCAGTACAAACATGATTTTAGACCTTGTTTAGCTCCACAAACATCATTTTAGACCTTGTTTAGTGTCACAAACATGTTTTTAGACCTTGTTTAGTGTCACAAACATGTTTTTAGACCTTGTTTAGTGTCACAAACATGTTTTTAGACCTTGTTTAGTGTCACAAACATGTTTTTAGACCTTGTTTAGTGTCACAAACATGTTTTTAGACCTTGTTTAGTGTCACAAACATGTTTTTAGACCTTGTTTAGTGCCACAAACATCATTTTAGACCTTGTTTAGCTCCACAAACATCATTTTAGACCTTGTTTAGTGTCACAAACATGTTTTTAGACCTTGTTTAGTGTCACAAACATGTTTTTAGACCTTGTTTAGTGCCACAAACATGTTTTTAGACCTTGTTTAGTGTCACAAACATGTTTTTAGAGCTTGTTTAGTGTCACAAACATGTTTTTAGACCTTGTTTAGTGCCACAAACATGATTTTAGACCTTGTTTAGCTCCACAAACATGTTTTTAGACCTTGTTTAGTGTCACAAACATGTTTTTAGACCTTGTTTAGTGTCACAAACATGATTTTAGACCTTGTTTAGCTCCACAAACATCATTTTAGACCTTGTTTAGTGTCACAAACATGTTTTTAGACCTTGTTTAGTGTCACAAACATGTTTTTAGAGCATGTTTAGTGCCACAAACATCATTTTAGACCTTGTTTAGCGCCGCAAACATGTTTTTAGACCTTGTTTAGTGTCACAAACATGTTTTTAGACCTTGTTTAGCTCCACAAACATGATTTTAGACCTTGTTTAGTGCCATAAACATGATTTTAGACCTTGTTTAGTGTCACAAACATGATTTTAGACCTTGTTTAGCTCCACAAACATCATTTTAGACCTTGTTTAGTGTCACAAACATGTTTTTAGACCTTGTTTAGTGTCACAAACATGTTTTTAGACCTTGTTTAGTGTCACAAACATGATTTTAGACCTTGTTTAGTGCCACAAACATGTTTTTAGACCTTGTTTAGTGTCACAAACATCATTTTAGACCTTGTTTAGTGCCACAAACATGTTTTTAGAGCTTGTTTAGTGCCACAAACATCATTTTAGACCTTGTTTAGCGCCACAAACATGTTTTTAGACCTTGTTTAGTGTCACAAACATGTTTTTAGACCTTGTTTAGTGTCACAAACATGTTTTTAGACCTTGTTTAGTGTCACAAACATGTTTTTAGACCTTGTTTAGTGTCACAAACATGATTTTAGACCTTGTTTAGTGCCACAAACATGTTTTTAGACCTTGTTTAGTGTCACAAACATCATTTTAGACCTTGTTTAGCGCCGCAAACATGTTTTTAGAGCTTGTTTAGTGCCACAAACATGTTTTTAGACCTTGTTTAGCGTCACAAACATGTTTTTAGACCTTGTTTAGTGTCACAAACATGTTTTTAGACCTTGTTTAGTGTCACAAACATGTTTTTAGACCTTGTTTAGTGTCACAAACATGTTTTTAGACCTTGTTTAGTGTCACAAACATGTTTTTAGAGCTTGTTTAGTGCCACAAACATCATTTTAGACCTTGTTTAGCTCCACAAACATCATTTTAGACCTTGTTTAGTGTCACAAACATGTTTTTAGACCTTGTTTAGTGTCACAAACATGTTTTTAGAGCTTGTTTAGTGCCACAAACATGTTTTTAGACCTTGTTTAGCTCCACAAACATCATTTTAGACCTTGTTTAGTGTCACAAACATGTTTTTAGACCTTGTTTAGTGTCACAAACATGTTTTTAGACCTTGTTTAGTGTCGCAAACATGTTTTTAGACCGTGTTTAGTGTCACAAACATGTTTTTAGACCTTGTTTAGTGTCACAAACATGTTTTTAGACCTTGTTTAGTGTCCACAAACATGTTTTTAGACCTTGTTTAGTGCCACAAACATCATTTTAGACCTTGTTTAGCTCCACAAACATCATTTTAGACCTTGTTTAGTGTCACAAACATGTTTTTAGACCTTGTTTAGTGTCACAAACATGTTTTTAGACCTTGTTTAGTGCCACAAACATGTTTTTAGACCTTGTTTAGCTGTCACAAACATGTTTTTAGACCTTGTTTAGTGTCACAAACATGTTTTTAGAGCATGTTTAGTGCCATAAACATGATTTTAGACCTTGTTTAGCTCCACAAACATGTTTTTAGACCTTGTTTAGTGTCACAAACATGTTTTTAGACCTTGTTTAGTGTCACAAACATGATTTTAGACCTTGTTTAGCTCCACAAACATCATTTTAGACCTTGTTTAGTGTCACAAACATGTTTTTAGACCTTGTTTAGTGTCACAAACATGTTTTTAGAGCATGTTTAGTGCCACAAACATCATTTTAGACCTTGTTTAGCGCCGCAAACATGTTTTTAGACCTTGTTTAGTGTCACAAACATGTTTTTAGACCTTGTTTAGCTCCACAAACATGATTTTAGACCTTGTTTAGTGCCACAAACATGATTTTAGACCTTGTTTAGTGTCACAAACATGATTTTAGACCTTGTTTAGCTCCACAAACATCATTTTAGACCTTGTTTAGTGTCACAAACATGTTTTTAGACCTTGTTTAGTGTCACAAACATGTTTTTAGACCTTGTTTAGTGTCACAAACATGATTTTAGAGCTTGTTTAGTGCCACAAACATGTTTTTAGACCTTGTTTAGTGTCACAAACATCATTTTAGACCTTGTTTAGTGCCACAAACATGTTTTTAGAGCTTGTTTAGTGCCACAAACATCATTTTAGACCTTGTTTAGTGCCACAAACATGTTTTTAGACCTTGTTTAGTGTCACAAACATGTTTTTAGACCTTGTTTAGTGTCACAAACATGTTTTTAGACCTTGTTTAGTGTCACAAACATGTTTTTAGACCTTGTTTAGTGTCACAAACATGATTTTAGACCTTGTTTAGTGCCACAAACATGTTTTTAGACCTTGTTTAGTGTCACAAACATGTTTTTAGACCTTGTTTAGCGCCACAAACATGTTTTTAGACCTTGTTTAGTGCCACAAACATGTTTTTAGACCTTGTTTAGTGCCACAAACATGTTTTTAGACCTTGTTTAGTGTCACAAACATGTTTTTAGACCTTGTTTAGTGTCACAAACATGTTTTTAGACCTTGTTTAGTGTCACAAACATGTTTTTAGACCTTGTTTAGTGTCACAAACATGTTTTTAGACCTTGTTTAGTGCCACAAACATCATTTTAGACCTTGTTTAGCTCCACAAACATCATTTTAGACCTTGTTTAGTGTCACAAACATGTTTTTAGACCTTGTTTAGTGTCACAAACATGTTTTTAGACCTTGTTTAGTGCCACAAACATGTTTTTAGACCTTGTTTAGCTCCACAAACATCATTTTAGACCTTGTTTAGTGTCACAAACATGTTTTTAGACCTTGTTTAGTGTCACAAACATGTTTTTAGACCTTGTTTAGTGTCACAAACATGTTTTTAGACCTTGTTTAGTGTCACAAACATGTTTTTAGACCTTGTTTAGTGTCACAAACATGTTTTTAGACCTTGTTTAGTGTCACAAACATGTTTTTAGACCTTGTTTAGTGCCACAAACATCATTTTAGACCTTGTTTAGCTCCACAAACATCATTTTAGACCTTGTTTAGTGTCACAAACATGTTTTTAGACCTTGTTTAGTGTCACAAACATGTTTTTAGACCTTGTTTAGTGTCACAAACATGTTTTTAGACCTTGTTTAGCTCCACAAACATCATTTTAGACCTTGTTTAGTGTCACAAACATGTTTTTAGAGCATGTTTAGTGCCATAAACATGATTTTAGACCTTGTTTAGCTCCACAAACATGTTTTTAGACCTTGTTTAGTGTCACAAACATGTTTTTAGACCTTGTTTAGTGTCACAAACATGATTTTAGACCTTGTTTAGCTCCACAAACATCATTTTAGACCTTGTTTAGTGTCACAAACATGTTTTTAGACCTTGTTTAGTGTCACAAACATGTTTTTAGAGCATGTTTAGTGCCACAAACATCATTTTAGACCTTGTTTAGCGCCGCAAACATGTTTTTAGACCTTGTTTAGTGTCGCAAACATGTTTTTAGACCTTGTTTAGCTCCACAAACATGATTTTAGACCTTGTTTAGTGCCATAAACATGATTTTAGACCTTGTTTAGTGTCACAAACATGATTTTAGACCTTGTTTAGCTCCACAAACATCATTTTAGACCTTGTTTAGTGTCACAAACATGTTTTTAGACCTTGTTTAGTGTCACAAACATGTTTTTAGACCTTGTTTAGTGTCACAAACATGATTTTAGAGCTTGTTTAGTGCCACAAACATGTTTTTAGACCTTGTTTAGTGTCACAAACATCATTTTAGACCTTGTTTAGTGCCACAAACATGTTTTTAGAGCTTGTTTAGTGCCACAAACATCATTTTAGACCTTGTTTAGCGCCACAAACATGTTTTTAGACCTTGTTTAGTGTCACAAACATGTTTTTAGACCTTGTTTAGTGTCACAAACATGTTTTTAGACCTTGTTTAGTGTCACAAACATGTTTTTAGACCTTGTTTAGTGTCACAAACATGATTTTAGACCTTGTTTAGTGCCACAAACATGTTTTTAGACCTTGTTTAGTGTCACAAACATCATTTTAGACCTTGTTTAGCGCCACAAACATGTTTTTAGACCTTGTTTAGTGCCACAAACATCATTTTAGACCTTGTTTAGCGCCACAAACATGTTTTTAGACCTTGTTTAGTGTCGCAAACATGTTTTTAGACCTTGTTTAGTGTCACAAACATGTTTTTAGACCTTGTTTAGTGTCACAAACATGTTTTTAGACCTTGTTTAGTGTCACAAACATGTTTTTAGAGCTTGTTTAGTGCCACAAACATCATTTTAGACCTTGTTTAGCTCCACAAACATCATTTTAGACCTTGTTTAGTGTCACAAACATGTTTTTAGACCTTGTTTAGTGTCACAAACATGTTTTTAGAGCTTGTTTAGTGCCACAAACATGTTTTTAGACCTTGTTTAGCTCCACAAACATGTTTTTAGACCTTGTTTAGTGTCACAAACATGTTTTTAGACCTTGTTTAGTGTCACAAACATGATTTTAGACCTTGTTTAGCTCCACAAACATCATTTTAGACCTTGTTTAGTGTCACAAACATGTTTTTAGACCTTGTTTAGTGTCACAAACATGTTTTTAGAGCTTGTTTAGTGCCACAAACATGATTTTAGACCTTGTTTAGCTCCACAAACATCATTTTAGACCTTGTTTAGTGTCACAAACATGTTTTTAGACCTTGTTTAGTGTCACAAACATGTTTTTAGAGCATGTTTAGTGCCACAAACATCATTTTAGACCTTGTTTAGTGCCACAAACATGTTTTTAGACCTTGTTTAGTGTCACAAACATGATTTTAGACCTTGTTTAGTGCCACAAACATGATTTTAGACCTTGTTTAGTGCCACAAACATGATTTTAGACCTTGTTTAGTCCACAAACATCATTTTAGACCTTGTTTAGTGTCACAAACATGTTTTTAGACCTTGTTTAGTGTCACAAACATGTTTTTAGACCTTGTTTAGTGCCACAAACATGTTTTTAGACCTTGTTTAGCTCCACAAACATCATTTTAGACCTTGTTTAGTGTCACAAACATGTTTTTAGACCTTGTTTAGTGCCACAAACATGATTTTAGACCTTGTTTAGCTGTCACAAACATGTTTTTAGACCTTGTTTAGTGTCACAAACATGTTTTTAGACCTTGTTTAGTGTCACAAACATGATTTTAGACCTTGTTTAGCTCCACAAACATCATTTTAGACCTTGTTTAGTGTCACAAACATGTTTTTAGACCTTGTTTAGTGTCACAAACATGTTTTTAGAGCTTGTTTAGTGCCACAAACATCATTTTAGACCTTGTTTAGCGCCACAAACATGTTTTTAGACCTTGTTTAGTGTCACAAACATGTTTTTAGACCTTGTTTAGTGTCCACAAACATGATTTTAGACCTTGTTTAGTGCCACAAACATGATTTTAGACCTTGTTTAGTGTCACAAACATGATTTTAGACCTTGTTTAGCTCCACAAACATCATTTTAGACCTTGTTTAGTGTCACAAACATGTTTTTAGACCTTGTTTAGTGTCACAAACATGTTTTTAGACCTTGTTTAGTGTCACAAACATGATTTTAGAGCTTGTTTAGTGCCACAAACATGTTTTTAGACCTTGTTTAGTGTCACAAACATCATTTTAGACCTTGTTTAGTGTCACAAACATGTTTTAGACCTTGTTTAGCGCCACAAACATGTTTTTAGACCTTGTTTAGTGCCACAAACATCATTTTAGACCTTGTTTAGTGCCACAAACATGTTTTTAGACCTTGTTTAGTGTCACAAACATGTTTTTAGACCTTGTTTAGTGTCACAAACATGTTTTTAGACCTTGTTTAGTGTCACAAACATGTTTTTAGACCTTGTTTAGTGTCACAAACATGTTTTTAGACCTTGTTTAGTGCCACAAACATGTTTTTAGACCTTGTTTAGTGTCCACAAACATCATTTTAGACCTTGTTTAGTGCCACAAACATGTTTTTAGACCTTGTTTAGTGCCACAAACATCATTTTTAGACCTTGTTTAGCGCCACAAACATGTTTTTAGACCTTGTTTAGTGTCACAAACATGTTTTTAGACCTTGTTTAGTGTCACAAACATGTTTTAGACCTTGTTTAGTGTCACAAACATGTTTTTAGACCTTGTTTAGTGTCACAAACATGTTTTTAGAGCTTGTTTAGTGCCACAAACATCATTTTAGACCTTGTTTAGCTCCACAAACATCATTTTAGACCTTGTTTAGTGTCACAAACATGTTTTTAGACCTTGTTTAGTGTCACAAACATGTTTTTAGAGCTTGTTTAGTGCCACAAACATGTTTTTAGACCTTGTTTAGCTCCACAAACATGTTTTTAGACCTTGTTTAGTGTCACAAACATGTTTTTAGACCTTGTTTAGTGTCACAAACATGATTTTAGACCTTGTTTAGCTCCACAAACATCATTTTAGACCTTGTTTAGTGTCACAAACATGTTTTTAGACCTTGTTTAGTGTCACAAACATGTTTTTAGAGCATGTTTAGTGCCACAAACATCATTTTAGACCTTGTTTAGCGCCACAAACATGTTTTTAGACCTTGTTTAGTGTCACAAACATGATTTTAGACCTTGTTTAGCTCCACAAACATGATTTTAGACCTTGTTTAGTGCCATAAACATGATTTTAGACCTTGTTTAGTGTCACAAACATGATTTTAGACCTTGTTTAGTGTCACAAACATGATTTTAGACCTTGTTTAGTGTCACAAACATGTTTTTAGACCTTGTTTAGTGTCACAAACATGTTTTTAGACCTTGTTTAGTGTCACAAACATGATTTTAGAGCTTGTTTAGTGCCACAAACATGTTTTTAGACCTTGTTTAGCTCCACAAACATCATTTTAGAGCTTGTTTAGTGTCACAAACATGTTTTTAGAGCTTGTTTAGTGCCACAAACATGTTTTTAGACCTTGTTTAGTGCCACAAACATCATTTTAGACCTTGTTTAGCGCCACAAACATCATTTTAGACCTTGTTTAGTGTCACAAACATGTTTTTAGACCTTGTTTAGTGTCACAAACATGTTTTTAGAGCATGTTTAGTGCCATAAACATGATTTTAGACCTTGTTTAGCTCCACAAACATCATTTTAGACCTTGTTTAGTGTCACAAACATGTTTTTAGACCTTGTTTAGTGTCACAAACATGTTTTTAGACCTTGTTTAGTGTCACAAACATGTTTTTAGACCTTGTTTAGTGTCACAAACATGTTTTTAGACCTTGTTTAGTGTCACAAACATGTTTTTAGACCTTGTTTAGTGTCACAAACATGTTTTTAGACCTTGTTTAGTGTCACAAACATGTTTTTAGACCTTGTTTAGTGCCACAAACATCATTTTAGACCTTGTTTAGCTCCACAAACATCATTTTAGACCTTGTTTAGTGTCACAAACATGTTTTTAGACCTTGTTTAGTGTCACAAACATGATTTTAGAGCTTGTTTAGTGCCACAAACATGTTTTTAGACCTTGTTTAGCTCCACAAACATCATTTTAGACCTTGTTTAGTGTCACAAACATGTTTTTAGACCTTGTTTAGTGTCACAAACATGTTTTTAGACCTTGTTTAGTGCCACAAACATGATTTTAGACCTTGTTTAGCGCCACAAACATCATTTTAGACCTTGTTTAGTGTCACAAACATGTTTTTAGACCTTGTTTAGTGTCACAAACATGTTTTTAGAGCTTGTTTAGTGCCACAAACATGATTTTAGACCTTGTTTAGCTCCACAAACATGTTTTTAGACCTTGTTTAGTGTCACAAACATGTTTTTAGACCTTGTTTAGTGTCCACAAACATGTTTTAGACCTTGTTTAGTGTCCACAAACATGTTTTTAGACCTTGTTTAGTGTCACAAACATGATTTTAGACCTTGTTTAGTGTCACAAACATGATTTTAGACCTTGTTTAGTGCCATAAACATGATTTTAGACCTTGTTTAGTGTCACAAACATGATTTTAGACCTTGTTTAGCTCCACAAACATCATTTTAGACCTTGTTTAGTGTCACAAACATGTTTTTAGACCTTGTTTAGTGTCACAAACATGTTTTTAGACCTTGTTTAGTGTCACAAACATGATTTTAGAGCTTGTTTAGTGCCACAAACATGTTTTTAGACCTTGTTTAGCTCCACAAACATCATTTTAGACCTTGTTTAGTGTCACAAACATGTTTTTAGACCTTGTTTAGTGCCACAAACATGTTTTTAGACCTTGTTTAGTGCCACAAACATCATTTTAGACCTTGTTTAGCGCCACAAACATCATTTTAGACCTTGTTTAGTGTCACAAACATGTTTTTAGACCTTGTTTAGTGTCACAAACATGTTTTTAGAGCATGTTTAGTGCCACAAACATGATTTTAGACCTTGTTTAGCTCCACAAACATCATTTTAGACCTTGTTTAGTGTCACAAACATGTTTTTAGACCTTGTTTAGTGTCACAAACATGTTTTTAGACCTTGTTTAGTGTCACAAACATGTTTTTAGACCTTGTTTAGTGTCACAAACATGTTTTTAGACCTTGTTTAGTGTCACAAACATGTTTTTAGACCTTGTTTAGTGTCACAAACATGTTTTTAGACCTTGTTTAGTGTCACAAACATGTTTTAGACCTTGTTTAGTGCCACAAACATGATTTTAGACCTTGTTTAGCTCCACAAACATCATTTTAGACCTTGTTTAGTGTCACAAACATGTTTTTAGACCTTGTTTAGTGTCACAAACATGTTTTTAGACCTTGTTTAGTGTTTAGTGCCACAAACATGTTTTTAGACCTTGTTTAGTGTCCACAAACATGTTTTTAGACCTTGTTTAGTGTCACAAACATGTTTTTAGACTTGTTTAGTGCCACAAACATGTTTTTAGACCTTGTTTAGTGCCACAAACATCATTTTAGACCTTGTTTAGCGCCGCAAACATCATTTTAGACCTTGTTTAGTGTCACAAACATGTTTTTAGACCTTGTTTAGTGTCACAAACATGTTTTTAGAGCATGTTTAGTGCCATAAACATGATTTTAGACCTTGTTTAGCTCCACAAACATCATTTTAGACCTTGTTTAGTGTCACAAACATGTTTTTAGACCTTGTTTAGTGTCACAAACATGTTTTTAGACCTTGTTTAGTGTCACAAACATGTTTTTAGACCTTGTTTAGTGTCACAAACATGTTTTTAGACCTTGTTTAGTGTCGCAAACATGTTTTTAGACCTTGTTTAGTGTCACAAACATGTTTTTAGACCTTGTTTAGTGTCACAAACATGTTTTTAGAGCTTGTTTAGTGCCACAAACATCATTTTAGACCTTGTTTAGCTCCACAAACATCATTTTAGACCTTGTTTAGTGTCACAAACATGTTTTTAGACCTTGTTTAGTGTCACAAACATGTTTTTAGACCTTGTTTAGTGCCACAAACATGTTTTAGACCTTGTTTAGCTCCACAAACATCATTTTAGACCTTGTTTAGTGTCACAAACATGTTTTTAGACCTTGTTTAGTGCCATAAACATGATTTTAGACCTTGTTTAGCTCCACAAACATGTTTTTAGACCTTGTTTAGTGTCACAAACATGTTTTTAGACCTTGTTTAGTGTCACAAACATGTTTTTAGACCTTGTTTAGTGCCACAAACATGATTTTAGACCTTGTTTAGCTCCACAAACATGTTTTTAGACCTTGTTTAGTGTCACAAACATGTTTTTAGACCTTGTTTAGTGTCACAAACATGTTTTTAGACCTTGTTTAGTGCCACAAACATCATTTTAGACCTTGTTTAGCGCCACAAACATGTTTTTAGACCTTGTTTAGTGTCACAAACATGTTTTTAGACCTTGTTTAGCTCCACAAACATGATTTTAGACCTTGTTTAGTGCCACAAACATGATTTTAGACCTTGTTTAGTGTCACAAACATGATTTTAGACCTTGTTTAGCTCCACAAACATCATTTTAGACCTTGTTTAGTGTCACAAACATGTTTTTAGACCTTGTTTAGTGTCACAAACATGTTTTTAGACCTTGTTTAGTGTCACAAACATGATTTTAGACCTTGTTTAGTGCCACAAACATGTTTTTAGACCTTGTTTAGTGTCACAAACATCATTTTAGACCTTGTTTAGCGCCACAAACATGTTTTTAGAGCTTGTTTAGTGCCACAAACATCATTTTAGACCTTGTTTAGCGCCACAAACATGTTTTTAGACCTTGTTTAGTGTCACAAACATGTTTTTAGACCTTGTTTAGTGTCACAAACATGTTTTTAGACCTTGTTTAGTGTCACAAACATGTTTTTAGACCTTGTTTAGTGTCACAAACATGATTTTAGACCTTGTTTAGTGCCACAAACATGTTTTTAGACCTTGTTTAGTGTCACAAACATCATTTTAGACCTTGTTTAGCGCCACAAACATGTTTTTAGAGCTTGTTTAGTGCCACAAACATCATTTTAGACCTTGTTTAGCGCCACAAACATGTTTTTAGACCTTGTTTAGTGTCACAAACATGTTTTTAGACCTTGTTTAGTGTCACAAACATGTTTTTAGACCTTGTTTAGTGTCACAAACATGTTTTTAGACCTTGTTTAGTGTCACAAACATGTTTTTAGACCTTGTTTAGTGCCACAAACATCATTTTAGACCTTGTTTAGCTCCACAAACATCATTTTAGACCTTGTTTAGTGTCACAAACATGTTTTTAGACCTTGTTTAGTGTCACAAACATGTTTTTAGAGCTTGTTTAGTGCCACAAACATGTTTTTAGACCTTGTTTAGCTCCACAAACATGTTTTTAGACCTTGTTTAGTGTCACAAACATGTTTTTAGACCTTGTTTAGTGTCACAAACATGATTTTAGACCTTGTTTAGCTCCACAAACATCATTTTAGACCTTGTTTAGTGTCACAAACATGTTTTTAGACCTTGTTTAGTGTCACAAACATGTTTTTAGAGCATGTTTAGTGCCACAAACATGATTTTAGACCTTGTTTAGCTCCACAAACATCATTTTAGACCTTGTTTAGTGTCACAAACATGTTTTTAGACCTTGTTTAGTGTCACAAACATGTTTTTAGAGCATGTTTAGTGCCACAAACATCATTTTAGACCTTGTTTAGCGCCGCAAACATGTTTTTAGACCTTGTTTAGTGTCACAAACATGATTTTAGACCTTGTTTAGCTCCACAAACATGATTTTAGACCTTGTTTAGTGCCATAAACATGATTTTAGACCTTGTTTAGTGTCACAAACATGATTTTAGACCTTGTTTAGCTCCACAAACATCATTTTAGACCTTGTTTAGTGTCACAAACATGTTTTTAGACCTTGTTTAGTGTCACAAACATGTTTTTAGACCTTGTTTAGTGTCACAAACATGATTTTAGAGCTTGTTTAGTGCCACAAACATGTTTTTAGACCTTGTTTAGCTCCACAAACATCATTTTAGAGCTTGTTTAGTGTCACAAACATGTTTTTAGAGCTTGTTTAGTGCCACAAACATGTTTTTAGACCTTGTTTAGTGCCACAAACATCATTTTAGACCTTGTTTAGCGCCGCAAACATCATTTTAGACCTTGTTTAGTGTCACAAACATGTTTTTAGACCTTGTTTAGTGTCACAAACATGTTTTTAGAGCATGTTTAGTGCCATAAACATGATTTTAGACCTTGTTTAGCTCCACAAACATCATTTTAGACCTTGTTTAGTGTCACAAACATGTTTTTAGACCTTGTTTAGTGTCACAAACATGTTTTTAGACCTTGTTTAGTGTCACAAACATGTTTTTAGACCTTGTTTAGTGTCACAAACATGTTTTTAGACCTTGTTTAGTGTCACAAACATGTTTTTAGACCTTGTTTAGTGTCACAAACATGTTTTTAGACCTTGTTTAGTGTCACAAACATGTTTTAGAGCTTGTTTAGTGCCACAAACATCATTTTAGACCTTGTTTAGCTCCACAAACATCATTTTAGACCTTGTTTAGTGTCACAAACATGTTTTTAGACCTTGTTTAGTGTCACAAACATGTTTTTAGACCTTGTTTAGTGTCACAAACATGATTTTAGACCTTGTTTAGCTCCACAAACATCATTTTAGACCTTGTTTAGTGTCACAAACATGTTTTTAGACCTTGTTTAGTGCCACAAACATGTTTTTAGACCTTGTTTAGTGCCACAAACATCATTTTAGACCTTGTTTAGCGCCACAAACATCATTTTAGACCTTGTTTAGTGTCACAAACATGTTTTTAGACCTTGTTTAGTGTCACAAACATGTTTTTAGAGCTTGTTTAGTGCCACAAACATGTTTTTAGACCTTGTTTAGCTCCACAAACATCATTTTAGACCTTGTTTAGTGTCACAAACATGTTTTTAGACCTTGTTTAGTGTCACAAACATGTTTTTAGACCTTGTTTAGTGTCACAAACATGTTTTTAGACCTTGTTTAGTGTCGCAAACATGTTTTTAGACCGTGTTTAGTGTCGCAAACATGTTTTTAGACCTTGTTTAGTGTCACAAACATGTTTTTAGACCTTGTTTAGTGTCACAAACATGTTTTTAGAGCTTGTTTAGTGCCACAAACATCATTTTAGACCTTGTTTAGCTCCACAAACATCATTTTAGACCTTGTTTAGTGTCACAAACATGTTTTTAGACCTTGTTTAGTGTCACAAACATGTTTTTAGAGCTTGTTTAGTGCCACAAACATGTTTTTAGACCTTGTTTAGCTCCACAAACATGTTTTTAGACCTTGTTTAGTGTCACAAACATGTTTTTAGACCTTGTTTAGTGCCACAAACATGATTTTAGACCTTGTTTAGCTCCACAAACATGTTTTTAGACCTTGTTTAGTGTCACAAACATGTTTTTAGACCTTGTTTAGTGCCACAAACATGATTTTAGACCTTGTTTAGCTCCACAAACATCATTTTAGACCTTGTTTAGTGTCACAAACATGTTTTTAGACCTTGTTTAGTGTCACAAACATGTTTTTAGAGCATGTTTAGTGCCACAAACATCATTTTAGACCTTGTTTAGCGCCGCAAACATGTTTTTAGACCTTGTTTAGTGTCACAAACATGTTTTTAGACCTTGTTTAGCTCCACAAACATGATTTTAGACCTTGTTTAGTGCCATAAACATGATTTTAGACCTTGTTTAGTGTCACAAACATGATTTTAGACCTTGTTTAGCTCCACAAACATCATTTTAGACCTTGTTTAGTGTCACAAACATGTTTTTAGACCTTGTTTAGTGTCACAAACATGTTTTTAGACCTTGTTTAGTGTCACAAACATGATTTTAGACCTTGTTTAGTGCCACAAACATGTTTTTAGACCTTGTTTAGTGTCACAAACATCATTTTAGACCTTGTTTAGCGTCACAAACATGTTTTTAGAGCTTGTTTAGTGCCACAAACATGTTTTTAGACCTTGTTTAGCGCCACAAACATGTTTTTAGACCTTTTAGTGTCACAAACATGTTTTTAGACCTTGTTTAGTGTCACAAACATGTTTTTAGACCTTGTTTAGTGTCACAAACATGTTTTTAGACCTTGTTTAGTGTCACAAACATGATTTTAGACCTTGTTTAGTGCCACAAACATGTTTTTAGACCTTGTTTAGTGTCACAAACATGTTTTTAGACCTTGTTTAGTGCCACAAACATGTTTTTAGACCTTGTTTAGTGCCACAAACATGTTTTAGACCTTGTTTAGTGCCACAAACATGTTTTTAGACCTTGTTTAGTGTCACAAACATGTTTTTAGACCATGTTTTTAGACCTTGTTTAGTGTCACAAACATGTTTTTAGACCTTGTTTAGTGTCACAAACATGTTTTTAGACCTTGTTTAGTGTCACAAACATGTTTTTAGACCTTGTTTAGTGCCACAAACATCATTTTAGACCTTGTTTAGCTCCACAAACATCATTTTAGACCTTGTTTAGTGTCACAAACATGTTTTTAGACCTTGTTTAGTGTCACAAACATGTTTTTAGAGCTTGTTTAGTGCCACAAACATGTTTTTAGACCTTGTTTAGCTCCACAAACATGTTTTTAGACCTTGTTTAGTGTCACAAACATGTTTTTAGACCTTGTTTAGTGTCACAAACATGATTTTAGACCTTGTTTAGCTCCACAAACATCATTTTAGACCTTGTTTAGTGTCACAAACATGTTTTTAGACCTTGTTTAGTGTCACAAACATGTTTTTAGAGCATGTTTAGTGCCACAAACATGATTTTAGACCTTGTTTAGCTCCACAAACATCATTTTAGACCTTGTTTAGTGTCACAAACATGTTTTTAGACCTTGTTTAGTGTCACAAACATGTTTTTAGAGCATGTTTAGTGCCACAAACATCATTTTAGACCTTGTTTAGCGCCGCAAACATGTTTTAGACCTTGTTTAGTGTCACAAACATGATTTTAGACCTTGTTTAGCTCCACAAACATGATTTTAGACCTTGTTTAGTGCCATAAACATGATTTTAGACCTTGTTTAGTGTCACAAACATGATTTTAGACCTTGTTTAGCTCCACAAACATCATTTTAGACCTTGTTTAGTGTCACAAACATGTTTTTAGACCTTGTTTAGTGTCACAAACATGTTTTTAGACCTTGTTTAGTGTCACAAACATGATTTTAGAGCTTGTTTAGTGCCACAAACATGTTTTTAGACCTTGTTTAGCTCCACAAACATCATTTTAGAGCTTGTTTAGTGTCACAAACATGTTTTTAGAGCTTGTTTAGTGCCACAAACATGTTTTTAGACCTTGTTTAGTGCCACAAACATCATTTTAGACCTTGTTTAGCGCCGCAAACATCATTTTAGACCTTGTTTAGTGTCACAAACATGTTTTTAGACCTTGTTTAGTGTCACAAACATGTTTTTAGAGCATGTTTAGTGCCATAAACATGATTTTAGACCTTGTTTAGCTCCACAAACATCATTTTAGACCTTGTTTAGTGTCACAAACATGTTTTTAGACCTTGTTTAGTGTCACAAACATGTTTTTAGACCTTGTTTAGTGTCACAAACATGTTTTTAGACCTTGTTTAGTGTCGCAAACATGTTTTTAGACCGTGTTTAGTGTCGCAAACATGTTTTTAGACCTTGTTTAGTGTCACAAACATGTTTTTAGACCTTGTTTAGTGTCACAAACATGTTTTTAGAGCTTGTTTAGTGCCACAAACATCATTTTAGACCTTGTTTAGCTCCACAAACATCATTTTAGACCTTGTTTAGTGTCACAAACATGTTTTTAGACCTTGTTTAGTGTCACAAACATGTTTTTAGACCTTGTTTAGTGTCACAAACATGATTTTAGAGCTTGTTTAGTGCCACAAACATGTTTTTAGACCTTGTTTAGCTCCACAAACATCATTTTAGAGCTTGTTTAGTGTCACAAACATGTTTTTAGAGCTTGTTTAGTGCCACAAACATGTTTTTAGACCTTGTTTAGTGCCACAAACATCATTTTAGACCTTGTTTAGCGCCGCAAACATCATTTTAGACCTTGTTTAGTGTCACAAACATGTTTTTAGACCTTGTTTAGTGTCACAAACATGTTTTTAGAGCATGTTTAGTGCCACAAACATGATTTTAGACCTTGTTTAGTGTCCACAAACATGCAAACATGTTTTTAGACCTTGTTTAGTGTCACAAACATGTTTTTAGACCTTGTTTAGTGTCACAAACATGTTTTTAGAGCTTGTTTAGTGCCACAAACATCATTTTAGACCTTGTTTAGCTCCACAAACATCATTTTAGACCTTGTTTAGTGTCACAAACATGTTTTTAGACCTTGTTTAGTGTCACAAACATGTTTTTAGAGCTTGTTTAGTGCCACAAACATGTTTTTAGACCTTGTTTAGCTCCACAAACATCATTTTAGACCTTGTTTAGTGTCACAAACATGTTTTTAGAGCTTGTTTAGTGCCACAAACATGATTTTAGACCTTGTTTAGCTCCACAAACATGTTTTTAGACCTTGTTTAGTGTCACAAACATGTTTTTAGACCTTGTTTAGTGTCACAAACATGATTTTAGACCTTGTTTAGCTCCACAAACATCATTTTAGACCTTGTTTAGTGTCACAAACATGTTTTTAGACCTTGTTTAGTGTCACAAACATGTTTTTAGAGCATGTTTAGCTCCACAAACATCATTTTAGACCTTGTTTAGTGTCACAAACATGTTTTTAGACCTTGTTTAGTGTCACAAACATGATTTTAGACCTTGTTTAGCTCCACAAACATGATTTTAGACCTTGTTTAGTGCCATAAACATGATTTTAGACCTTGTTTAGTGTCACAAACATGATTTTAGACCTTGTTTAGCTCCACAAACATCATTTTAGACCTTGTTTAGTGTCACAAACATGTTTTTAGACCTTGTTTAGTGTCACAAACATGTTTTTAGACCTTGTTTAGTGTCACAAACATGATTTTAGACCTTGTTTAGCTCCACAAACATCATTTTAGACCTTGTTTAGTGTCACAAACATGTTTTTAGACCTTGTTTAGTGTCACAAACATGTTTTTAGAGCATGTTTAGTGCCACAAACATCATTTTAGACCTTGTTTAGCGCCGCAAACATGTTTTTAGACCTTGTTTAGTGTCACAAACATGTTTTTAGACCTTGTTTAGTGCCATAAACATGATTTTAGACCTTGTTTAGTGTCACAAACATGATTTTAGACCTTGTTTAGCTCCACAAACATCATTTTAGACCTTGTTTAGTGTCACAAACATGTTTTTAGACCTTGTTTAGTGTCACAAACATGTTTTTAGACCTTGTTTAGTGTCACAAACATGTTTTTAGACCTTGTTTAGTGTCACAAACATGATTTTAGACCTTGTTTAGTGTCACAAACATGTTTTTAGACCTTGTTTAGTGTCACAAACATGTTTTTAGACCTTGTTTAGTGTCACAAACATGTTTTTAGACCTTGTTTAGTGTCACAAACATGATTTTAGACCTTGTTTAGCTCCACAAACATCATTTTAGACCTTGTTTAGTGTCACAAACATGTTTTTAGACCTTGTTTAGTGTCACAAACATGTTTTTAGAGCATGTTTAGTGCCACAAACATCATTTTAGACCTTGTTTAGCGCCACAAACATGTTTTTAGACCTTGTTTAGTGTCACAAACATGATTTTAGACCTTGTTTAGCTCCACAAACATGATTTTAGACCTTGTTTAGTGCCATAAACATGATTTTAGACCTTGTTTAGTGTCACAAACATGATTTTAGACCTTGTTTAGCTCCACAAACATGATTTTAGACCTTGTTTAGTGTCACAAACATGTTTTTAGACCTTGTTTAGTGTCACAAACATGTTTTTAGACCTTGTTTAGTGTCACAAACATGTTTTTAGAGCTTGTTTAGTGCCACAAACATGTTTTTAGACCTTGTTTAGCTCCACAAACATCATTTTAGACCTTGTTTAGCGCCACAAACATGTTTTTAGACCTTGTTTAGTGCCACAAACATGTTTTTAGACCTTGTTTAGCTCCACAAACATCATTTTAGACCTTGTTTAGCGCCGCAAACATGTTTTTAGACCTTGTTTAGTGTCACAAACATGTTTTTAGACCTTGTTTAGTGTCACAAACATGTTTTTAGAGCATGTTTAGTGCCACAAACATCATTTTAGACCTTGTTTAGCGCCGCAAACATGTTTTTAGACCTTGTTTAGTGTCACAAACATGTTTTTAGACCTTGTTTAGTGTCACAAACATGTTTTTAGAGCATGTTTAGTGCCACAAACATCATTTTAGACCTTGTTTAGCGCCGCAAACATGTTTTTAGACCTTGTTTAGTGTCACAAACATGATTTTAGACCTTGTTTAGCTCCACAAACATGATTTTAGACCTTGTTTAGTGCCATAAACATGATTTTAGACCTTGTTTAGTGTCACAAACATGTTTTTAGACCTTGTTTAGTGTCACAAACATGTTTTTAGACCTTGTTTAGTGTCACAAACATGTTTTTAGAGCTTGTTTAGTGCCACAAACATGTTTTTAGAGCTTGTTTAGTGCCACAAACATGTTTTTAGACCTTGTTTAGCTCCACAAACATCATTTTAGACCTTGTTTAGCGCCGCAAACATGTTTTTAGACCTTGTTTAGTGCCACAAACATGTTTTTAGACCTTGTTTAGCTCCACAAACATCATTTTAGACCTTGTTTAGCGCCGCAAACATGTTTTTAGACCTTGTTTAGTGTCACAAACATGTTTTTAGACCTTGTTTAGTGTCACAAACATGTTTTTAGAGCATGTTTAGTGCCACAAACATCATTTTAGACCTTGTTTAGCGCCGCAAACATGTTTTTAGACCTTGTTTAGTGTCACAAACATGATTTTAGACCTTGTTTAGCTCCACAAACATGTTTTTAGACCTTGTTTAGTGTCACAAACATGTTTTTAGACCTTGTTTAGTGTCACAAACATGTTTATGGCAAT